>NC_134358.1:178087434-178357405 GCF_048569485.1 Anomaloglossus baeobatrachus
ACTCGGACAACAACGATCAGCAGCTATGTGCAATAACTATTTTATATATATATATATATATATATATATATATATATATATATTAGAAGACTTTCTTATCTTTTTGGTTATTTTTCTAGGTGTATTCAAGACGTTGGATCATTTTGTCCTTGTGTGTAGTAAATTCATTAGGGTGACAATTCACGTAATAGCACAATTTGCAGGTTTTATATTAAATAGAATACATATAATAGCTAGTATATTTCCACGGACTAAAGCTTTTCAAGACTCCCTAGATACGTTTTATCTTTTTTTCTTACCTCAGTTGCTTTATTAGCTTCGCCCACAATACATATCGTAAATATATACATGTATAATATATGCACGTCATAGGACATTTTAGCAAACCTAATGCCTAAAAGTGATGTGAACCCAGTCTAATTTGTCCAAAGTGTGTATTAAGAGCATGTTTACAATAGGAAAAATTGCTACATTTCTGTTTTTCTAAATCTGCAACTTTTCTGCATGCTATAGAGAAGCTTTAAATCCAACTGTTTTATATCTGTCATAAATAAGTGCATAATGAAGGTTATCGTGTTAACTTATTTAAAGGGTATCAACCATCAGGATTTTCATATATAAACTAAAGCCAGTGTTATAGTGGTGCAATCATGCTGATTCTATACATACATTTAGTTGTGAGATCGGATGTATACTTTCTGAAATATAGGCAAGTAAAGTTTGTGAAATGCACTGTTATTGGATGAGAGGTTCAACGGAATTTCTTATAGGTGGGTCAGGTTTTGCTAGTTATTCCCACCCCTGTCTGCCTGCCCGTCCTTCCTCCCCCTGTCTGTGTACAGGGGAAGAAAGGAGGAAAGAAGGACAGGCAGACAGACAGGGGCATGAATAACTAGCAAAACCCGACCCACCTATTAGATATTATGTTGCACTTATCATCAAAAACAGTATATTTCACAAACTTACTTGCCGATATTTCGGAAAGTATGCTTCCGATCTTAGTCGGAATCTTAGTACTAATCTCGAGATTAGTAGATCTCACATCTTAAGGTATTTTTAGAATCAGCATGATAGCCCAGTATAGCACTGGCTTTAGTTTATATATGAAAATCCTGGTGGTTGGTCCTCTTTAAATAAATATGGGTGCAGCAATATCATATGATTTATGTCACTGAAAGGAATTCCATGGGCCAGTATAGCACAGCGCACCCCCTACAGTCCCCTAGTTTCTGCATCCAGTCCAATAATAGAAATGCCTGCTTGTTGACAAGGCACGTCTAATATTTACTCATTGTTTTGCTATATTTTGTTACAAAG
Organism: Anomaloglossus baeobatrachus; assembly: GCF_048569485.1. Taxonomy (NCBI): domain Eukaryota; kingdom Metazoa; phylum Chordata; class Amphibia; order Anura; family Aromobatidae; genus Anomaloglossus; species Anomaloglossus baeobatrachus. The sequence continues at coordinate 178,088,752 of NC_134358.1, forward strand.
TAATAGCTTCTACACAATAGGTCCAACCACAAAGCAGCAATCATTAAAAGCCATATAAAGTCTAGGAACATGTACAAAAGAATAAAATAGTACAAGAGAATATACACAATACAGAGCTGTAGGTGTATTCTACACTGCAGCTCTTTTTACAATACTGCCCAGTCCATTAGCCACTATGTGTTTGCGCTTCATCGTCTTTGTGGGTTTTTGAATAAAGCCATAAATCTAAAAGTGTTAGAAAGAATACTAACTGTAGAAGGGGAGACATAGTCTATGTAAGAACCTACAGTAAATTGCATGTCTTCATTAGTCACAATTTCTAACCAGAGATTTACTGAATCATTTCCACAGTGAACTCTTTTCTTTTACTCTCCTCCATGCTGTTTTCTACTCTCAGCTAGAAAATGTGGTGTTTTGGTAGTATGATGTTGCAGAGTTGGTGAAACATTTGACAGTATTCTTGTCGGCCTTGCTTCAGTCTGGCTTTTCTTCTCCTCCTCATGCATGCTGACCCGGAAATCTTCCTTTGCCTTAGCTGCGATAATCGTGACTCAGCTTACAACACCATACATTCGCATCGCCCCTGCTGCAGGCGACGACCAACTAACAGGTCAGACATTCAAGTACACACAACTCATTTACTCATTTCTTCTGCCTTTTATCATCATCATTGTCATTGCCATGATCATTCTGCAATCTTCTGCTCATTTTTTTTTACATGTGATTGTTATTTTTTGTTCTTCTGTTTTTTAACTTTGCACTTGCTCTTGCAAATAAGAAATGTAGTATTACCAATTCATTTCATTTATGTGCCATAAATCAATGTTGCTCACTGCATGCAATTATTATGTGTGTATTGTGTGAGATGTTCTTTTTTTTTTTTTTTTTTTTTTTTTTTTTTAAAGCTTCTTGTGATGTTTATTTTATAGCTGTGTACACATATGGTGAAAAATGTAATTACCAGTATTATCACCATTGTGCTCAAAAAAGCAAAGATATCATAAATCAATGTTTCCCAAGCAGAGTTTCCCAGATGCAGGTTTTTTTTTTAGAAATAAATCTGTTCACGGATTTCCTAAGTGACAGCAGTAGAAACACCAGTTACTTTTACAGAAGGGATGATCAGCACATATAGGCCAGTAAATACTAGAGCCCTGAACAAGAAAATTATAATATATTTTACATTCACCGAGTATCATGTAGAAATGGGAGTAGGAAGGTCCTAGGATGTGACAAATGCTGTAAAGGTTAGAAGTAAAGGCCCCGTTACACGCAATGACATCGCTAACGAGATGTCGTTGGGGTCACGGAATTCGTGACGCACATCCGACCTCGTTAGCGATGTCGCTGCGTGTATAGCCCCCTTAAGGGTCTAAAATAGTGCAACATATAAGTAGGGATGAGTGGACCCGTTGATGTTCGGGTCGTCGGGTTCAGCTCGTCTTTAGTTAAAAGTTCGGTTTAGTATCCGGACTTGACCCAAACTTGACCCCAAACCCCATATAAGTCAATGGGGACCCGAAATTTGGTGCTATGAAAATGGCTGTAAAATAGTCATAGTAAGAGCTAGACTGCAATAGGAATTAAAATGGGGCTAAGAGTAGAAATTGTTCTGCAAACAAATGTGGATAGGGAGTAAACAATAAAATAGACGTGGGCTCACTCCTATTTTTGATAATCAGTGCAGGTAAAGCAGACAGCTGAGGGCTTCAAACCTCAGCTGTCCGCTTTACCTTAGCTGGTTATCAAAAATAGAGGGGACCCCACACTGTTTTTTTAAATGATTTACTTAAATAATAAAAAAAACAGTGTGGAGTCTGCCCTATTTTTGATAACCAGCCAAGGTAAAGCAGACAGCTGAGGGCTGGTATTATCAGATTGGAAAGACCAATTGTTATTTGGCCTTTCCAGCCTAAAAATAGCAGCCCGCAGCTGCCACAGAAGAGGAACAACTATTAGATACGCCAATTTTGGCGCTTTGCCCAGCTTTTCCCAATTGCTCTGGTCGGGTGGCAATCGGGATAATACTCTTGGAGTTGATATCAGCTGTGAATTGATAGCTGGCCTCACGCCCAGAGATTAGTAATGGATAGGCGTCTATCAGACACCCCCATTACTAACCCGGTAAGTGTACAGTTAAAAAATACATACACAGGGAGAAATATTTTATTTGAATAAAGACTCACCCCACTCTCTCTCTTTCACCAATTTATTAATAAAAAAAATCCTTGAAGTTCTTGCGTAATCCAATAGTGAATAACGCCTCTTCCACACTCTCTCGTTCACCAATTTATTAACCTTTGTCAGGCTGCATAATTTTGCCAAAATTTCTCGACCCCTTATCTTGGAAGGGGGTGGAGATATTTTATTGAAATGTGGCCAATATATTCTGGACCAAAACTGCTGAGATGTCACGAAATTTCAGCCCTCTACGGCTTTTCAAAAAAAAAATTATTGCACTTTAAAAAGGGAATAGGTACAATTGTACCTATTCAGCTGGACGAAGGTTAATTAAAAAAGCCTCAAATTTACGACGTAATCCAATGATGTAATGTCCCATGACATCCATCGAATCCTAGGTAGCCTTGTTCTGAGAATGAGGCTCCATAGGTCACTTGCATGAGCGGCAGGCACGGAATTTTTCATGCTTGTGAGAAATTCCGTACCTATCGCTGACTGGGAGTGACCCATGGAGCCTCATTCTAAGAACGAGGCTCTATAGGATTCAATGGACATCATGGGACATTACACCCTTGGATTACGTTGGAATTTCCAGGGTTTTTTTAAATTAAGAAATTGGTGAACGAGGGAGTGTAGGTGAGTCTTTATTCAAATAAAAAATGTTTTCCTGTTTGTGTGTATTTTCTAACTGTGCACTTTTTGGGTTAGTAATGGGGGTGTCTGATAGATGCCTATCCATTACTAACCCCTGAGCTTTATGCCAGCTGTGAATTGATGGCTGATATCAACCCCAAAAGTATTACCCTGATTGCCACTGCACCAAGGCAATTGGGAAGACCCAGGCAAAGCACCAGAATTGATTGCATCTAATGGATGCGCCATTCCTGGGGCAGCTGCGGGCTGTTACTTTTAGGCTGGAAAGGGCCAAATAACCATGGGCCTTCTCAGCCTGATTATACCAGCCCTCAAGTGTCTCCTTTACCTTGGCTGGTTATCAAAAATAGGGGGGACCCACGTCATTTTTTTAAATATATTTACAAATGTATTTTGTTCACATGCTTCCCCATACAATAAAGCTTGTTGGACGCGCTGTAGCCTTTCAACAAACTGTATTTAGCATCCGAACAGCACCCGAACTTTGAACTGCGACATGGTCTTCCATGAAAAGTCTGTGTTTGAGTTCAAGCTCCAGTTTACTAGGTGTCCGGTATGAACCACAAACTTTACAATTCAGGTTTGCTCATCCCAACATATCAGCTATGCACAAGAAAGTATACCAGGAGCTTGATCAGATTTTGCAGAAAAAAGGGATTAAGAAGTGCTATTAGCCCATTAGTTCATTGCTGTGTTAAATTCAAAGTAACAATTTTTGCACAAATTATCATTGTTTCCATTTTGAATTAATTTAGATTCTGAACAGGAAGAATAAAAATGATAAGACATTGTCTTTTATTTCATTGCAATTGCTCATGGCAAATGGTTATAGTACAGAAACAGATATCCAAATTGGAGGCAAAAAACGTTCTTTGCTTTACCGATCTTGGATTCGGCATCTGAGTGATCACTGGTGTGCACATCTTTCAGCAGATATCATTGATCTGTCTGTCAGCTTCCACATAAAACCTATTAGGACAAAGCAATTATCAGCAAAAAGCAGTATAAGAATGCTAAATAGCCAAATATCAGGAAGTATCAAAAACGAGCCAGCTTTATTGAAAACATGTTGTTCCAACAACAGACAAAAACGGCAGATTCCAAAACACGATTAAAAGGCATATAGAAAAGCTCACTCAAAAATGAATGTAAAAATGCAACTAACCTGATAGGAGCAGAAAATTCTGAAACATCAAAAACTCATCATAGGAACGCAGCTAAAAAAATGCCCTTTTTCAGATTTAAAACCTGCACTCCGGACAGTTTTCGCTGAGTGAAATGGAAGCACAGTGGGCAGGAGATTTCTATAAATCCCACCCACATTGCTGAAAGTGTAAGGCCATGTGCACAAACTGAATATTCGGTGAGTTTTTCACCTCAGTATTTTTAAGCAAAAACCAGGAGTGGGTGATAAATACAGAAGTGGTGCCGTGTTTCTATTATACTTTTCCTTTGATTGTTCCACTCCAGGTTTGGAGTTACAAATACTGAGGTAAAAAACTCACCAAATACTCAACATGTGCACTTGGCCTTATGTACCTTAGGTTACATGTGTTTTTTTACACGTTTTTTTATCGCTTTTTTGATGCTGCGATTTTTGTCTCTTGTTGCTGTGTCAATAAAGCTGCTTTCTTTTTGGTACTTCCCGATATTTGGCTTTGAGAAGCCTTTATTGATACAGTCATGTACGGACTACATGCATTTTTGATGCATTTCCGCAGTGGAAACACGCTAAAGATGCATATCCGTTTTTCACCTGCGGATTTTCTACATCTTATGCAATTCTCTAGGAAAAATGTAGACATAAAACTCAGCATATTCACAAGAAAAATTGACATGTTGCGGATTTGAAACACGCACCGCAGGTCAATTTATGCTAAAATTTCCATATGCTGCATTCTTGACTCAGAAAAAATAGACACCACCAAAAAAATCACTAAAAACTCATTGTTTCCACACAGCCTAAGGCCTCTGCCACACTCACGTGAATTTCACGCACTTGCCGAGAGACACGTATTTTCCCTGCGTATTGCGTGCAGGTAAGTACGTGTCTCTGGTACGTGCGTGACACGTGTGTTCTACGTGTGCTATCCGCGATAGCACACGTAGAACCGGTAATTATTATACTCACCTGGTCCTTCCTGCTGTCCGCGCTGCTGTCCATGGTGCTGATCCTCCGTCTCCAGCCCTCCCGTCTCCCCGCTGCTGCAGTGAAGTGAATATTCAATGAGAATAATGAGCGGCGGTCGGCAGCAAGAGGCAGCAGCGGCAGAGACAGGAGGGCTGGAGAAGGTGAGTTAATGTTTTGTTATTTTTTCAATGACATGTGTGTTTTCTCCGGCGCGTGTCACACGGGACCGCATCCACACTACACCCATGTGGTACGGGTGCGGGCCGTGTAACACCCGTGCTGCCGGAGAAAACACTGACATGTCAGCGCTTTGAAAATCGCACACACGTACAAACGCACACGGACACACGTTCCGTGTGGTTTTACGTGTGTGTGCCTGCTACCATAGGGTAGCATTGCTGTACATGTCTCCGTGCCGCCGGTACGTGTAAAAAATGACAAACACGTGCCGGAGGCACGGATGTGTGGCGCAGGCCTAAGGCACATGTTGAGTAGTTAGTGAGTTTTTTACCTCAGTATTTGTAGCCAAAACCAGGAGTGTGACAATCAGATGAAAAGTGTAACAGAAATACAGGCAACACTTCTGTATTTTTTACCCACTCCTGGTTCTGTCTTACAGATACTGAGGTAAAATACTCACCAAAAACGCAATGTATGCACCTGGCCTAAATGTATGTGGGTTTAGATTTTTAGAAAGATATCCAAACTGCTGGTCTATAATATAACCTTAAAGGGGTATTCCCATCTCCAAGATTATATCTCAATATGTAGAAGGTGTAATAATAATAATGTTTGCAAATACCTCCAATTAGAAATGTAGTGTAGTTCTCCTGATAAGCTGTGTCACTTACCTGATGTGCATGGCATTAGGTTTCCATTACGAACACTGGCAACTAACTAACTGTCTCTATATGCATGACCGTAACCTTGAATACCTAAGCTACTGCAATGCCCTGCACATGAGGTAAGTGACATAGCTTTTCAGAAAAACTATACTACATATCTAATTGGAGGAATTTACTATATTCTTATTATTACACCTACTACATATTGGGATTGGATCTAGGAGATGGGAATAATCCTTTAGGCCTGCGACACACATCCGTGCCGCCGGCACGTGTTTGTCATTTTTTGCACGTACCGGCGGCACGGAGACACGTTCAGCAGTGCTACCCTATGGTAGCAGGCACACACACGTAAAGCCACACGGAACGTGTGTCCGTGTGCGTTTGTACGTGTGTGCGTTTTTCTAACTGCTGACATGTCAGTGTTTTCTCCGGCAGCAAGGGTGTCACACGGCCCGCACCTGTATCACACGGGTGTAGTGTGGATGCGGTCCTGTGTGACACACACCGGAGAAAACACACGTGTCATTTAAAAAAAAACCAAAACATTTACTCACCTTCTCCAGCCCTCCTGTCTCTGCCGCTGCTGCCTCTTGCTGCCGACCGCCGTTCATTATTCTCATTTAATATTCACTTCACTGCGGCCGGCAGCAGCAGCAGCGGGGAGACAGCAGGGCTGGAGCCGAAGATCAGCACCACGGACAGCAGCGCGGACAGCAGGAAGGACCAGGTGAGTATGTAAATTACTGGTTCTACGTGTGCTATCGCGGATAGCACACGTAGAACACACGTGGCCCGTACGTACCAGAGACACGTACTTACCTGCACGCAACACGCAGGGGAAATACGTCTCTCGGCACGTGCGTGATTTTCACGTGAGTGTGGCAGAGGCCTAAAGGTATGTATATGGTTTGTTTAAAGGCTCATTTAAACGTTTGTTTTTTGCGCACGAGTGCTATTTGTGTTTTTCATGGATAACACTCGTTCCTATACTAGTGAATGGGGCTGTTTATGTGCCCATGATTTTTCACAGGCTGAGCAGTCGATGCAAAGTCACAGAGATATGTCCAATATTGACCTGAGTGTTGGATCAAATTCGTTAATGCAAGTCTATGGGTCCGTGAAAGAATAATTTTCTGTTATACAAGGGAAGGTAGAGAATCATTTATTTTGTAGCAAAATATTACAAGTATAATGTGTAGAATTTATAATTCTATGTCTCTGTAAGCTCAGAGAGATGTAGGCATACTGAGTGTTTATTATTATTTTAATGTGGGTCCCATAATACTATATGGAGGCCTATGTGGGGCCCATAATACTGTCTGGAGGCCTATGTGGGGCCCATAATACTGTGTGAAGGACTATATTGGGCCCATAATATTGTGTGGAGGCCTATTTGGGGCCCATAATACTATATGGAGGACTATATGAGGCTTACAATACTATATGGAGGCCTATGTGGGGCCCATAATACTATATGGAGAACTATATGGGGCCCATGATACTGTGTGAAGGACTATGGTGGGCCCATAATATTGTGTGGAGGCTTACTTTGGGCCCATAATACTATATGGAGGACTATGTGAGGCCTATAATACTATATGGAGGCCTATGTGGGGCCCATAATACTATATGGAGAACTATATGGGGCCCATAATACTGTGTGGAGGACTATGTTGGGCCCATAATATTGTGTGGAGGTCTACTTTTGGCCCATAATACAATATGGAGGACTATGTGGGGCCTGTAATACTATATGGAGGCCTATGTGGGGACCATTATGCTATATGTAGGACTATGTGGAGCCTATAATACTATATAGAGGCCTATGTGGAGCCCATAATACTGTATGGAGGACTATGTGGGGCCTATAATACTATATGGAGACCTATGTGGGGCCCATAATACTCTATGAAGGCCTATGTGAGGCCCATAATACTGTGTAAAGGACTGTGTTGGGCCCATAATATATTGTGTAGAGGCCTATTTGGGGCCCATAATACTATATGGAGGACTATGTAAGGCCTATAATACTATATGGAGGCCCAAGTGGGGCCCATAATACTATATGGATAACTATATGGGGCCTATAGTACTGTGTGAAGGACTTTGTTGGACCCATAATATTGTGTGGAGGCCTACTTTAGGCCCATAATACTATATGGAGGACTATGTGAGGCCTATAATACTATATGAAGGCCTACGTGAGGCCCATAATACTGTGTAAAGGACTGTGTTGGGCCCATAATATATTGTGTAGAGGCCTATGTGGGGCCCATAATACTATATGGAGGACTATGTGGGGCCTATCATACTATATGGAGCATTATATGCAGTCCATAATACTATATGGAGGACTATATGGGGCCCAAAATACTAAATGGGACCCATAAGTACATAATATTTAATGGAGGACTATATGGCACCCATAATATTATGGCAATATGGCTGCCCATAGTACTATTTGGAGGACTATATGCGACCCATAATACTATATGAAGAATTATGTAAGGTCCATGATACTATATATAGGACTATGTGGTGCCCATAATACTATATGGAGAACTGTGTGGGGACCGCGACTAGGTTGGCCCACGACTTTGCCCAAGTTTTTAATTTTATCCCTCTGTGTATTTGAGTTTGAAATCCCTGAGCTAGATAGACAGACAGACAAACAAATAAATAGATAGACAGTATACATGCACATAACCTAATTACATAAATTACATACAGTTATACAGGAAATGCTTATTATGTGAACACACTCAGACAATTAAAAAAAGTAGATCCAAAGAAAAATTATGGATGCAAATTGCATTAACCTTTTTGCGGAATCATTAGCAGTACCATTCCTTATAATTATCCCAATTTATCAATCTGATGGCCATTGTTAGTGGGATCCACATTTGAGTTTCGAATAAAGATAATTACACATTTCATATACAAATTGTTCATGTTTTCACTGCATTTAGAGTTTAAGAATCTAATATTGTATGGAAAGAAATTAGGGCAAAAGTTTCCAGAAGCCAGTTTGCTTCTGAAGCATATTTCTGGAGCCGACACACGGGAAATAAATTGTCTCAGTGAAACTCATGTATTATCTGCCTTCTGCAGACAATATTTTTGGACAGTGACAAATCATTCATGAATGGGTCATCGTGCATTTTGTAACCATGATATGGAAAAACATTCAGACTTGCTCGCATTTATGCGCAATATTTTCTTAGAAAAACTAAATACATTCATTTTAAAATCTGCTGAAATGAGAACAGCTGCTGAAAAGCAATATTATTCCATTCATTACATGTAAAAATCAGGGGCAGCATGGGCAAAGTTCTGGGATAAGGATGTATGAAGACCTCCCGGATTGTTTCACGTTAGCATTTTAAGGATTACCTGGAAACAACCTTTCACTTATCATTTCTGCTAGTCAGTGGAATATTGTATTACTAGATACACACGAGTATAGTTGTACGAATTAGACATTTTCATACAGTTCTGCAGTATTTTCTGGTTACGGGAACCAATCAGCAGCATCAATCACTAAATTATTGTCACATGCAAAGTCACATAGGATAAAAAAGTATAGCTCTCTAGGTGTTCAGCATGTACGATATCTAGCACAGTTGTTGAAGGGAATCTGTCAGCAGGTTTTTGCTACCTCACCTGACAGCAACATAATGCAGGGAAATACTCTGATTCCAATGGTGTATCACCATTACTGTAAAGATTACTGTCTGAAGCCGTTCTCACATATCAAAGAACTGAGTTTTAAGCATGTAGCAGAACCCATGGAGCTGTCCCCGCCGACACCAGGCTCTGAATAGATATTGTACATTGACTATGATGTGCCAATCACAGCAGGGGGGTGCCAGACTGCCCGGCACATGCCAGCTAGTCCCAGTAATGTTAATCACAAGGTAATAAACACTTTAATTTAAGTAAGCAATAGCTCTCACACAGATAAGAATGGCATAGTTGATTTTTTTTTTTATTGCTTTTTTAACCATTACAGCATGCTGTTTTCAGCTTACATAGCAAAAATCTGCTGACAGATTCCCATGAAAGGGAACCAATCACCAGAATTTTCATATATAAGCTAAAGCCAGTGCTATACTGGCACTATCAGGCTGATTCTATACATACCTTTAGTGGTCAACTTGGATAAATAGGTTTTGAAATCCAAGAAATTAAAGTTTATAAAATCACCAGCGACTTGAGTGACAGCAGCTGAGGATCAGATAATATCTGGGGGGTTTCATAGTTATCCCCTCCCCTTATTAGAATTAGCATAAGTATTATACAATCGATATAACTATTCACTAGCAGGACCTGTGTGAGGTCATACACATGTGACCAGAAGGGGCGGGGCCTCAGCCAACAAACCTGAGAGGGGGAGAGAAGAGAGTGCAAAGGTGAGAGACAGAGCGGTGGGTGTATGCAGTGGCAAAACTAGAGTTCAATGGGCCAGGTGCAAAATTTTGACCTACCCCCCCGCCCCCCTGTCTTCTCTCACCTCCCCCAGCTCGGAGTACAGGATAATTATGCTGACACTCGGATATTTCCCTTAGCACCCTGCCTTCCCATGGTCTTCTATACATATTTTCCTTAGCACCCAGTTTTCCCAAGTTCTGATATCCCTCTTTCCCTCATCACCCAGCTTTCTGATGTTCTGCTATGCATCTTTACCTCAGCATACAGCTTTCCGATTCTCTGCTGTACATCTGTACCTCAGCACCCAACTTGCCCTTGATATCAGAGCATGGGAAATCTGGGTATTGAAGTAAAGATGTATAGCAGAGCATGGGAAAGCTGCATGCTGAGGGAAAGATGTGTTATAGGACATGGGAAAGCTGGGTGTTGAGGGAAAGATAGTTAGTAGAGCATGGGAAAGTGGGGTTCAGGCACAAATGTATAGCAAAGCATGCATAAGCTGGGTTCCGAGGGAAAGAGCCTTATTCCCTCAGCATCCAGTTTTCAGATCCCATGCTTCTATCCCCCCCCCCATCCTCGTATATGTTTTCGTCCTTGTATATTGCCCCATTCACCTTTTTTTCTGTAGATGTTTGTGCTAAAAATAACATTATAGATGTGTTCATTTTGCATATAATAATGGTAGTTGGTTTTTTTTAATGGTACACGAGTTTTGACATGTTTTAGAGGTTTTTTGGTGCTTTTAGTATTATTTATGCTTTTTAATGTCTGAATTTTATCACTAAAATGTTGCATGTACACAGTCACTTATTCACACAAATGCAGACATGCACACTATATTTGTTATATATTTATGTTATATACTGTTTATGTCAGCATTTTTTAACACACTGTATACACAAAAAAATAAGAACATTGGATGTTTGGCAGCAAACCATAAAGATGAGGAGACTGGGCCACCATCACAGGACAGCAATGAGGCATCATCAGCTATAGGGCAGTGGGGGAGGGGGCAGGAGAGTGCAGCTGTGGGGGAGGGGCAGGAGAGTGCAACTGTGAGGGCAAATAGGAGGATAGGTGAAGGAGAGAAGTGGGAATTGGGGAGGGGGCAATAGAGAGCATCTGTGAGGGTAAATAGGAGAATAGGTGAAGGAGGGAGGAGGGGAGTAGGTGAAGAGCATGAGAGTGGATCTGTGTGGGGCAAATAGGAGGATAGGTGAAAGAGAGAAGAGGAAAGTAGGGAGGGGGCAAGAGAGTGCAGCTCTGAGGGGCAAATAGGAGGATAGGTGAAGGAGAGGTGTTGGGAGGGGGCAGGAGAGTGCATCTGTGAGGAGTAAATAGGAGGATAGGTGAAGGCAAGAAGAGGAGAGAGGGCAAGAGAGTGCATCTGTGAGGGGCAAATAGGAGGATAGGTGAAGGAGAGAAGAGGGGAGTGGGAAAGGGGCAAGAGAGTGCATCTGTGAGGGGCAAATAGGAGGCTAGGTGACGGAGAGAAGAGGGGAGTGGGGAAGGGGGCAAAGAGTGCATCTGTGAGAGGTAAATATGAGGATAGAAGAGGGCAGTGAAGCTAGAGATATCATTTAGGGAGCTCCAGTACTCACTTCAGCTCCATTGTGTCCTCTGGAGCCTCCGCTCCTGCTAGTGCCGACTACAGAGTGATGACATGCAGGAGGGAGGGATACACTCTTCTCAGAATTGTCATCTATTTCTGCAGCACAGACGATACAGGCCTCCACAGGAGGTCCGTGCTGGTGGGCGGGGCTTATTGCTGTGGCTGGCCGTGCTGAGGAGGAGGTAATAATCAGCTTTGTTTCCTCTTCTGATGGATGGGAAAAGCAGAGCATACATGGAACATACAGCGTCTGTGCTATATACTTGAGGAGAGACTGTCAGGGGCCCAGCGGGGGATCGACTGACTTCAACAGAGGCAGGAGAGCAGTGAAATCGCTCTCTTTAGTAGCAGCAGACAATTGCCCAGCAGATACACAAAGCCCGGGGGCCAGGTGATCACTGTGCTGCTATTACTGCTCTCCCCGCCCATAAGCCTGGCCACCTCTCAGCACCGGCTTCAGTGGAAAGAGGTGGGTGGGATTATGGGCGGAGAGAGAAGTGCATATGCATTTTTTAAGTAGCCGGGACATGTGTTACCCCAGAGTTGGGTGCAGTGACCATGCAGTTTGCAGCACAAGGTCCAGACTGGGTTCAATGCTGCAACACATTAGGGGCTATACATAATTTTCATTACATAGTTTTCATTTATCTATCAGGTGCTGGGGCAGAATACTGGCAGCCAATGAGTGTGCAGAGAGCAGGCAGAGGGCGGGGCTGGGTAGTGCCAGCTGTGACTGTGAGTTCGTCAGTCAAACATGTCATGTTTGATTGAACTGCAGGTAAAGTGAAAATTCAAGAGGAACAAAAGTTAAAAAAAATAATGTATGGGTGTTTTATATGACAATAAATGCATAGAGAAGCTTAAAAAAGTAAATATATATATATATATATATATATATATATATATTGATGCTTTCACCACTCATTAACTGGCAAACATGGCATTTTTGATGATATTTGGACATCTTTTGTAACATTTTTAACAGCATTATATGTAGCTAGATGATATTTATAGTGTATAGTTGATTATTAGCATCTAATACAAAGCATTTTGGGGGCTTGGAGGGGATGTTAAAGTTTGTTTTTGATACTTTTGTTTACTTTATGAAAACAACATGTTACACACAAAAATTACATTTAAAAACGGCAATAAATTATGGAAATTATTTCTCATAAAAATTGCTAAATTTAAATACACTCTGTCCTAAAATCTAGATGGTGGGCACATACGCTTACAGACTGTAGGTATAAGCCCGGCTACAAAATACCAATCTTCATAAACACCCCCCAATGTATGAGGGAAACCCTAAATGTTGATTTCTTCTGTCTAGTATACACTATATTCTCAGCCTTACTTCACAATACCTAGAACACAATTTGGCACTGGATTTTTTTAGCAGAAGGAAATATCTGCAATCATGAAAGTCCTGAATGCTCATTTTCTTGTTAGTATATTGCTTTATAGATGAAACTGTCACGGCACAAAATGATAAACATTACATGCATAAAGAGGCAATAAGTCACAACTGACATTACTGCACATCAAAGTGCCGTGCCTTGCTGACTATTACAGCTGGGAAATATATTCTTCACTCAGAACTTAGTAAGACAAGTAGGAATTCTCTTATTTACTGTATATGAAGGACAATGTCTTATGTGAAGTACTAATAATTTGTTGAAGCCAGCGTAGTTTAGTACAGTCTCTGAGTCTTTGTTCACACAGACGTCATTTTGGTAGAATGCATACAGTAGTGCATTTGTTATGACATTTCGTCACTCGTCATCCAATGACCAAGAATTAAAAAAATCTAATACTTCCTGCCACATGCGCCCTTACTATGGCATCCAGCATTTACTGTAAGGTTTATATTGGAAGCTATGTCACTTGAATTGTAATGGGGACTCATTCACTAAGGTGACCCATTAAAGGGAACCTGTCAGGTTCCTTATGCCCTACAACCCAGCATTATTGATACCTGTATGCCCAAATTCGTTCCCTAACTAGCTCTGTATAATGCTAATCACTAATATGAATGTTAAAAAAACGACTTATAAACCTCGCTGTCCCTATGCTAATTAGGGCCTTGACTAGTCACAGGGGCGTTGTTTCCAAGACTAGTCGGCCCTCTTTCCATGTTATCACACCCCTGTGGGTGTGATAGCACAATTTCCACGAGCTGCCGTAACCAGCTAATGGAAGTCTCGTGCATATGTTCGGCTCATTTCGGCTGCCTCAGTGCAGTTTAGAAACCGTATGGACACTTTCCAGCTTCATTAAACACACTGTGCATGACTGGAAGTTTTGAAGAAGGCTCCCGTTTATGTCTTCTGCACTTCTGGTCATGCGGAGTACACCTAATGAAGCTGGGAAGTATCCACCTTGCTTCAAAAGTATGTTGACATAGCTGAAATGAGCCACGTGCATGCGCGAGATATGCAGCAGCTGGCGGAAACAACGGTCATGGAAATCATTTTATCACTCCCACAGGAGCTTGATAACACGGAAAGAGAGCCAACTAGTTTAGGGAACTAACGCCTCTATAATTAGTCAAGGTCCCAATTAGCATAGGTCATTTTTTTTAAACATTCATATTAGTGAATAGCATTGTACAGGGCTGTTTGGGAAGGAATTTCGGCATACAGGTATCAATGCTGCTGAGATGGAGGACATAGGGGACCCAACAGGTTCCCTTTAAAGTTGCCTCTTTTCCTTTTCATATTGGATACACATATCGTTGTGTGGAACATCATGTTTCACTCCATAGGAATCTATCACTTACCATAATTGTCCTACTCCAAACCACAACCTTGGAGGTTTGTAATAGGTAACAAGTAGCTACTGCTCATGTAGTATTCACCTGGGTGCTGCAGTCATGCAGTCCAATGCTCCTCCATGCTGGATTGATGTCTCACAGGTTAGGATTTTGCACCCTAATTCAGCTCTCTCTGTATCTGACGCATGTTCGGTAAAACAAGGTGCATTTGCCTTAACTTTACCAGCATGCAGGTTAGTATAAAGCTGTCCTAGTGGTTTATGGTAAGACAATTATGTTACAGGATTCCTTTAAGTTTGGGTAGATGCATAATGCAGTTTAAGAGAGTGTCTGTTGGTGTCAATTAAAAAAAAAATAAAAAAATTTGCTAATTGTTATTGTAGTTCTAGTACTGTTTATTGGCTCTCTCTTAACATGTGGAGAAAGTATAAGAAAATAAAACCCAGACACCACATCCATATGTGCACGCAGAACATCGAGTTCCAGCCTATATTATTCTTGGAAGGATTTCCATTAGATTAAAAAACTTATTTCTTTTTTTACATTCTATTGTTGAACATTAGTTATGTTAGACAAATTGTTGAGTATTTGGTCAGTATTTTACCTCAGTATTTGTAAGACAAAACAAGGAGTGGGTAAAAATACAGAAGTGGCGCCCGTGCTTCTATTAGATTTTCCTCTGATTGTCCCACTCCTGGTTTTGGCTACAAATACTGAGGTAAAAAATTCACTCAACATGTGTATGTGGCCTAAAAGCACAAAACAATATTGTTCCATATAGCTAACAGGATCAAAAATGAAACAGACAAACTTAGTGGGGCCTTGAATTTATGAGGTTGCACTTTCCCTTTCCTCTCCCCACCATTTTCAGAAATGACTAATAGCTGCCCTGAACACACACAAAACACTACAATCTATAAGAGTACGTGCTCACGATCAGGACTTGTTGGATCCTGGACGTGGTGGGTCCTGACCTGCGTGGCTGCAAGTCTCCTCAGGAGATTGCAGCTGCTTGTACCCATGATCATGGTTCGGGGTGCTGCGGCCTCTTGCTTGTGTTCTCCCTACTGAGCACGCATGCGACCCTGCAGCAAAGAATTGACATGCTGCGGCCTCAGCCACACCACAGGTCAGTTTTCCCTGCGGGCCACACACGCACAGTGGGCATGTGATTTCTGGAAATGCCACCCACTGTGCTTGTACTGTACATCACAGTATTTCACACGCAGCCTTAAAGAGAATCTGTCAGCAGGTATTTGCTATATAAGCTTAAGGCAGTATGCTGCAAGGGTTAACATAGAAAATTCAAGGCTCCTTGTCTTGTCAAGGTCCGGCAGGGCAGTCCAGCAAGCGACCTCCTCTGATTGACACCTCGCTGTCAATGTACAATCTCTATAGAGAGCCTGAAGTGAATGGGTGCAGCTCTCAGCTCTGCTACATGGCTAAATCTAAAAATTCGGATTGTTTCAGAAAGGCTGAACCCAGTAATCTAAGTGATACATTGTTGGATTCAGGATCTCTTTGCCGACATCATGCTGCTCTCAGATGAGGTAGCAAAAACCTGCTGACAGATTCCCTTTAAGTGACCTATAATTTTATACTGCAGCTATGCTTCCTTCTATCTGTCAGTTATATATGTTCGGTAGAGGTATGGGGATACATAAAAGGGAGTGTGGCTGCAGAGTCAGACTACACAAGGGATTTTTTTGTTGCCTGTTGCCATGGAGAGACATATATATGAATAGGATCTGTACCGAAAACACATTATAATCAAGACACATTGCAAAGTTTCTTCATTTTTTGATGTTCAGATATATGGGACAAGAAAGTTATTGCAAAAATGGATACAGCCTTTAAAGGGAACCTGTCATCAGAAATTTCGCCCAAAAGCTAAAAGATTCCCCCTCTGCAGCTCCTGGGCTGCATTCTAGGAAGGTCCCTGTTATTATTGTGCCCCATGTGAGACCAAAAGAAAGCCTTTATAAAGTTCTACCTTTTTGTATGCAGCTTCTGTAAATCCGTCACGGGGGCGGGCTCTCTGCCGTCCGTTATTCTGCCTCCTGGTCCTGTATGCCGCCCCCATCGCTCCTTTCCATATCTGATGCACCGCCCACTGCTCCAGCCATCCCCGCGCATGCCCAGTGCCAGTCTCACAGGACTGAGCAGTGTGACCGCTGGTGACGTGTGCGCAGGCAAGTGATTATGGACGGGACTGTGACTGTTATCAGCAAGTACCCGGCCATAATCTCTTGAGCGCGCAAACCTCTCCAGCATTCACACTGAGCTCAGTGTAGATGCTAGACTGTATGGGCTGCTTCCAGGAATGACGTCCCTTTGTCACGTGATAGTATTTCGAACACGCCCCTATCACATGACAAAGGGACGTCATCCCTGGAAGCAGCCCATACAGTCTAGCATCTACACTGAGCTCAGTGTGAATGCTGGAGAGGTTTGCGCGCTCAAGAGATTATGGCCGGGTACTTGCTGATAACAGTCACAGTCCCGTCCATAATCACTTGCCTGCGAACACGTCACCAGCGGTCACACTGCTCAGTCCCGTGAGACTGGCACTGGGCATGCACGGGGATGGCTGGAGCAGTGGGCGGTGCATCAGATATGGAAAGGAGCGATGGGGGCGGCATACAGGACCAGGAGGCAGAATAACGGACGGCAGAGAGCCCGCCCCCGTGACGGATTTACAGAAGCTGCATACAAAAAGGTAGAACTTTATAAAGGCTTTATTTTGGTCTCACATGGGGCACAATAATAACAGGGACCTTCCTAGAATGCAGCCCAGGAGCTGCAGAGGGGGAATCTTTTAGCTTTTGGGCGAAATGTCTGATGACAGGTTCCCTTTAAGAAACAGGAAGAAAAAAAACCATACATTTCTTTAAGATCCTAATACATTGAAAAGTGTTAATTATACTTTTCAATACAGTAAAAAAGGGTATTGTAGAGCACTGTGACCAAAAGAACATTTTATAGGAAAAAGTACAAAACGAGAAAAAAATAAAGTTTTGCAGTATCATTAATTCTACTGTGCATCACCAAATCCTATTAAATATGTGATCTAGGCACACTCCTTGTAAAAAAAGCATCATTTTCAGACTTTCTGAAGTAAATTCCAATTTCCAAACCATCTTTCTTCTTTGTGACAACTCACATGATGAATACTGTCACAGTTTGATTAAAAAATTGGAGGCTTGGTAAAAAAAAACTGCAAGAGAAAGGATTGAACATTGCGTCTCTTTTATTTTTCATCTTATATTTATTTAGAAAAAAGAATGGATATTCCATTAGATGTGGATTTGACATTCCATCACATTATACGATAAACAGTGTAAACAGGACTTTAGAAATAAGGAACTGGGAAAAGCTAAGACAGTAGCCGCTGCAAGGCACTGGTTATCTCATTTAGGCAGATATTAAATGTGGGTGCCAGTGGTATGATACTCAGCTGCTTCCCACTTTGTGAATAAATTGCTTAGAAGGAGTCTTTTGACTACCAGATGTGACCTAGATTTTAATTTCCAAAGGCAAAAATAGGCTATTGTACTGAAAAACAATTGCTGGTGCAATGCATGGTATATGAGCTTATCACAAATTTCCAGGTGTTTCAGCTAATTTATAATAGAAATACAGATTCACTTATGAGAAATAATTAAGGAAAATTGTCCAACAAATCATGTAGAAGAGAAGGCTAGACACGTAATATGTTGTTAATGTGGTGTGTTTGTCAGTAACAAGGAAGCATGAGATGTAATGAATTGCACGACATGATCTGAAGTTAGGCCTGAGCTGTATATGACTCCCAGACACAGGACAAGTTGTGTTTCCTTTGCCGGATACACTTCTTATAAGAGAGATCAAGAACTGTATGTAGTGGAATCAATCAATGTTTGTCACAAGTAGAGATGTGTGAACCTGAAAAGTAAAGTTCGGTGTTCGCACCAAGCAAAGACTTTGCAAAAAACTCAGGCTTCAACTTTGGGTGCTTTACTTATGCAAAACACTTGAGCGAGCATCATTGTGCTCAGGTCCACTTGGTGGTCGGCCCAGTGCGAGCCAGTTACAGTGCTTGAACGGTTCACACTGGGGGTAACAGCAGCATGATTGGATGTAGTGTGTACCCCCAAAAAAATTAAAAAACCTTGCCCTCCCTCCCCTGAAAGTGATCTGTTTATGGCTAGCCACATGTGGGTGGAGAGCCAAACTGCCGAATTAGTTACTTCCAATGGGGTTCAGGTCAAGTTCAGGTCCAGAACTGAGCGTTATCTAAAGTCCGGCTGAACCCTCAGAACCCGAATTTCCACAGGTCCGCTCATATTTCATCACAAGATATTTAGGCCCCGATTCCTCAAAGCTTTTACTCCAGAGTTCTAGGGTAAAAAGCTTTGAAAAGTGAAAAAATTTGGGCGTAGCGACAAATTTTGCAACCTTTGGTATTCTCACAACATTTTTGCCCAGCTTCGACAAAGTGAGTGTAGCCATGCCAGGAAGGGTGCATTGCAACACTCTCTTGTCAAATTCATAATAAGCGATAGCATGGAGTACGCCACATATTTTAATCCAGTCTGTTACTTGAGTAAGAATTGTGACAAGGTGCATATGGATGTGCCTGCCACTTTTCAGACCCGCTTGATCCTTTAAAGCATAACTATCGTTTTAATTTTTATTTAATAAATCAATAGAAACACATGAAAATAAGCAACTTTGTAATATATGTTATCAGACAAATTTGCTTCTTTCTCCTCCTGGAATGATCTTTCATTCTCAATTTCCAGGTAAAATCTGTCTTCAGTGAATACAGTTTTTTAAATTATTGAGATTGGAGATGGCAGTTAGTGCTGACAAGATTCTATAGTTAGAAGGGGGGGTCCAGGGAGGAGATAGAAGCAGAGCGCCTCCTTCCCCCCTCCCCTCCTTTCTGCAATAGAATCTTATAAAAACCAACTGCCATTTCCTATCTCGTTAATTTCCAAATCTAAATTCACTGAAGACAGATTTTACGTGGCAATTAAGAATGAAAGATCATTCCAGGAGGATAAAGAATTAGATTTGTCTGATAAGATATATTACAAAGTTGCTTTTTTTCATGCATACTATTGATTTCTGAAATTAAAAATGAAAGCTCGATCATGCTTTAAGTGTTTTGTGCTTCATAATTAATCATGAGCATCTGACCCCAGCATGAAGAATGCTGTTCTTGAAGAATCAGAGTCTAAAGGGTGCTTTACACGCTGCGACATCGCTACTGATATATCGTCGGGGTCATGTCGTTAGTGACGCACATCCAGCGCCGGTAGCGACATCGCAGCGTGTGACACCAAGGAGCGACGATCAACAATCGCAAAATCGTTCAAAAACGGTGATCGTTGACACGTCGCTCGTTTCCTTAATATCGCTGCTGCCACAGGTACGATGTTGTTCGTTGTTACTGCGGCATCACACATCGCTATGTGTGACACCGCAGGAACGACGAACATCTCCTTACCTGCGTCCACCGGCAATGAGGAAGGAAGGAGGTGGGCGGGATGTTACATCCCGCTCATCTCTGCCCCTCCCCTTCTATTGGCCGGCCGATTAGTGACGCCGCTATGATGCCGAATGCACCTCTCCATCAAGATTGTTCGGCGGTCACACAGACGTCGCTGACAAGGTATGTGCGTGTGACACTGCTGTAGCGATAATGTTCGCTACAGCAGCAAGCACCAAATGTCGCACGAACGACGGGGGCGGGTGCTATCGTGCACGACATCGCTAGCAATCGCTAGCGATGTGGCAGCATGTAAAGTGGCCTTTAGGCTTCTATAATAGGGGCACAGATCAATTTGAGTGATAGACAAACAAAAAAATTCATGTTTTCTTGTACCACTGCTGATATTTTTAACCACAACCTGGAAAAATATTTATAAGATTCTGTGACACAATAAATGTAGTTTCTTTAAAGGGAACCAATCACCAGGTTTTTCCTTTATAAAGTAAGGGCCACCATCTGTAAGCCTTTATATAAAGCATTCTAGAATACTGTATATAAGTTCCAAGCCAATCTGTATAACATAAAAAAGACTTTGTAATTTACTCACCTACGAGTCGGTCTGGTCCAATGAGCATTGCTGGTCTTGATCCGGTCCCTTCTCTCTTCTTACAATCGCCATCCTATTAATGTGCGTCACTTGGATAACGCATCCTACATCATCCACACAGTGTCTTCTGTTGTGTTCTTGCGCCTGTGCACTTCTCTCTGCCCTGCCAAGAGCAGAGAAAAGTATTGTAGTGCGCATGTGCGGGCGATCTTTGGCTTTTCCCTACTCAGGCGCATTACAATTCTTTACTGTGCCCTCAACAGGGCAGAGAGAAGTACGTCTGCACAAAAGCACCATAAGGGAGACTGTGGATGATGTAGGACATGTCATCCACAGGAAGCAGAGAAGGACGATGACGCCGGATCAGACCAGACCACTCCATAGGTGAGTGTAATAAAAGGTCTTTTTACGTTATACAAATCGGCTTGAGGACATATATACAGGAATACTAGAATGTTGTATATAGAGTTTACTGGTGGTGACTGTACTTTGTAGGGGGAAATTCTGGTCACAGGTTCTCTTTAAGGTTAGAGATGCCATCCGCTAACTTTTAAGTAAATAATTTGAAATAAATATATTTAATGGCAACCAGTCCTCAGGAAATTATACTGCTAATTAATGTCATGCATTTAAGGATATTTTAATTATTTGCAAATCCTTGTATTGCTTTAGTTGTTTTTTTTAGAAAAAAATGGTGTTTAAATGTTTGGCAATGAGCGCCAATCAGCATGGTGGGACACTGCATTTACAACTCTCCTGCCTCTTTCCGTGTTCCCCGCCTGCCTCAAGTGTCTGACTGAACGGTCACTTTTGCATCAGTGACCTGCTTTCCCTAGTGCGATATCTCTAGGGCGATGCATGCACAGCAAGGTCCTGATGGTGATGTGAGAGTCGGAATATCGATCTGCGCATGCACCACTTCTCTCAGGCAATGATGGGAAAATCTCCGGTATGGAAGGAAAGTTACTAAAGCATGAGTGACCTGTCAGTCAGACTGGAGGCATGTGATGGGTAGGAGATCTCTAAGTGCAGTGTCATGCAAGTGCATAAAAAATGGCTTTCTCTAAAATGGCCAAAAAAGTTCTACAAGCAAGTTAAGGATTTAATCAGCAATAACACTCCTTTACTTATTTCCTATTAGCTAGTGCTCTATGACAGGTTTCCTTTAATAAAGCTTATTGAATCAATCTTGCAATTAAAGGAGTATCTCCAACATCATAGTCATACCCGGTAGTATGAGGTCTAAAAAGTCATTTGGCTTTCCAAATATTATGATCATGTACCTAACGATGACTCAGTCAGCACAAATGACTGTTCAAACCAAGTACAGGCACTTGTACATCATAGCGGGGCTAATTATGTAAGTGCACATTCCCACCTGCTTGTTTTCCCTCAATCTCCACCCTCTTCTCTTTTTTGGATTGACAGCTCTGGCTTCATAGAGCCGGAGAAGGGCAGAGATAGTAGTAAAACAAGCAGATGGGAAGGTGTATTTAAATGATTGGCTCTGCCATGATGCACCAAGTGCCTGTGCTTGGTTTGAGCAGTCATTCTGTGCTGACCGGTTCACATTTGGAAAGCCAAATTACTTTTTAGAACTCGTACAATATGTTATGATTGTGATGTTTTTGATTCTCCTTTAAGATAGATGTTACTGAAGATCTTAACTGAACAAACATACTATGATGCAGGAAGATATCATGGTGCAAAAAGGTGTAATTTCACTCCTAACTTAAAGGGGTTGTCTAATATTGTAGACAACCCCCTTCTAAAATACCATGTTCCCCTTTATAAAATAACAAGAAAACACTCAGGCAATATTTTTAGGAGCTACAGAGCATTTCTTAACAGAATTATTAAAATAATTATTAACAGAATTATTAAAAGAATTATTAAGTAGAAATATTAAACCATGTCACAGAAAGGTATCCATAAAGCAGAAAACTGTAACTGGACACTTAACGCAGCAAAAGCTATTTAATATGTTAACGGCGTTGTCCACTGCTCAAACAACCTATTCTCAATCACCATGTTCCCCCTTTATAAAATATTAACAGCAATACTCACCTTCGGTGCAGGCGCTGTTCCATCAGTTTTGGCACTGGCTCTCCTGTAGTACCCGTGACATTATGTCACGTGAGCCCTGAAGCCAATCAGCAGCCACTTCACTCTCCCCTCCTTTGGGTGTAACTGACAAAATTGTGGGAAGTGAGAGCTATCACTTCCCATGCATGTCTGATTTGTCCTGAGGAGGGGAGAATGAAGTAGCCGCTGAATTAGCTGCAGGGCTCTCATGACGTAACAGTGTTACGTGAGCCCCTGGAGAGCCAGTGCTAAGCCCGCTGGAACGTCTCCCACACCAAAGGTGAGTATTGCTGTTAATATTTTATAAAGGGGGAACATGGTGGTTGAGAATATTCAATAATTTTTACTGTGTTAAGTATTCAGTTACAGTTTTCTGCTTCATGATACCTTTCTTCGACATGATTTAATTTTCAACCCCACTCCAGCATTTTTTCTTATTGCTCTGCTGGAGTGATACTTTAAATATAAGTCCCCTGCCCCTAGTTTTATACTCACACTTCGGCATCTTCATCTATTTTAGGCGCCGCTCCGATCAGTCTCTGACAGTTTGTGACCTGCCAGCAGGTCAAGTGTTTCATGGAGCAAGCCAGCGGTCACAACTTAATACATCTCTATGAGAGCCTCATATTTACTCTCATAGACTTGCATTGAGAGCTTATGATATAGCTTCTGACTTACGGCCAGTCAAAAGTTAATGGCACAAGATGGCACTGTGGGACCAGAGCAATGCCAAAGAAAGATAAAAACACCACTGGGTGAGTATAAGACTGGGGGCAGGTGAATTAGTTTTAAAATGCCGCCATGGTACTATAACACATTGTGTTGTGTTAAGAAATGGATCTGTAGCTCCTAAAACAACCCGATTGTTTTGTGTTGTCTTGTTGCATTTTACGTCCTTTATGATTACTCTGTCAAGCTGAATGGTCATGTACAGCTAAAATACACCACTTGAACTTGTTTTGAGTTGATATAGGCAGCAGTACTAAGCCAGAAATTATGGAAAGAATGTCAGTCACGTTATCTTGATTTTTGAGCAGATAGTGTGTTGTTTATTCAATTACATGGGTATTTGACATTGAAAACTGTTACAGGTTTTGGAACATCCTCTTTAAAGGGCTATTTTCATGTTATTAATTTGCTGACCATGTGTAAATCAGTATGTTTGTCATTAACTTGCTGTTGTATATGCTGTCATTCTCCGGCATTGAGAGTAGATACAGCAGTTACATTCCTGGAGAGGAGTTAACTAGTGATGGACGAACCCGAACGCATAGTGGTCGTGCACACGGTCCCAAACACGAGTTTTCCTGGGAAACTCGTATTACAGTTTGGATCCAGAGGCTGTTAAAAAAAGCACATTAGTAAAAAACATTATGATTATACTTACCGATCACGCGATAAGTCCTGCAGACCCGCTATCTCCCATCCGCTTCTGCTTCCGGGTGCGATCATTAACTTCCGGTGGTATTCACTGCCCTGCTCGTCACTCGGCAGTTTTTGGCTTTTTTCAGCCATGTTCATGGTGATGTCACGGTTCACCCGAGTCCATGAGTCATGGACTTGATTAAACTTTGACTGTCACTGTGCGAGTCTCACATCGGTATCACCTGGAACAGCGCTCCGGACAGGAGCAATTCGGCTGCATGTATTACAATGCAATTGAGGTGCTTCTGTCAGGAGAGTGTGCGCCGTGCTGGGTGATACCGATGCAAGACTCGCAGGACTCATACGCAAGTGGAATCATACGCTCAGTGTCAGCCTGCTTCTCACTCTGTAGAGACACTTGTCTGTACAGAGCAATGAAGCAGAGCTGACATTGCTCTCCGTGTGGACTACGTCAGACTAAGGATTTTTTTTTAAATAAAGGTGGAGTCTCTAAGCTTTTGTTTTGTTTTATTTCTAATAAATAACATTTTTCTATGTGTTATGTTTTTTTTCACTGCTTACTAGAAATTCATGGTGGCCATGTCTAATTTAGCGTGACACCATGGATTTCGGGCTAAGTACCAGCTGAGAGTACAAAGCTGGTATTAACCCCTTTATTACCCAGCGTGCCACTGCCATCAGGGCCACTGGATGAGCCGGATAAAGCGCCTGGAAATGTCGCTAAGAAATAACGCGCCATTTCCAGGGGTGGCTGCGGGTTGTGGTTTTTAGCATGGGGGGCACAGAACACTTAAATACACTTAAACACAGACAGACTGTTTAAGTGTATTAGCAGACTTCAGCTACCCTACAGTAGTAACCAGAACTGTCAGTCAATGAGGAGCATCCACCCCTAAGCAACCAGGAAATAATTACACTGTAAGGAGTCTATGAGGTGCTCAAAAGGTAACTTGAGAATGAGGAATGTCACCTAAACATTGAGTTCATAGAGGGTGGTTTCACATCTAAATCCTCCTGTATTAAAAACAGCAAGGCAGGGGGCTGAGGTGGGGGACCTATCAATCAGTCTCCTTCAATTAGAAAAATTGGGGCTATTTTGCAGGGCAGAAGAGCTAGGCAGTCTGTTAAAATAAAGGTGGACAATTCCGTTAATTGGCTGTATTCACACTAACTACTTTTCTTATATATAATAGATACTAGCTGTAGTATCCGGGCATTGCCCAGGATTGTAACTGTCTTTCTCCCAGTCTCTGTATGTGTGTTGCTGTCTGTCTGTCTCTCTGTCTGTCTCTTTCCTTGTCTGTCTGTATGTGTGTGTGTCTCTGTCTGTCTGTTTCTATCTCTCTGTATTTGTATCAGTCTATATGTCTCCATCTCTGTGTCTGTCTCTATGTGTGTGTCTGTCTGTCTCTCTCTTTCCCCATCCATCTCTTTGCCCGTCTGTTTCTTTCCAGGGCTGTCTCTTTGCCCGGCTTTCTCTTTGCCCGGCTGTCTCTTTCCAGGGCTGTCTCTTTCCAGGACTGTCTCTTTCCAGGACTGTCTCTTTCCCCATCTGTCTCTTTCCCCGTCTGTCTCTTTCCCCATCTGTCTCTTTCCCCATCTGTCTCTTTCCCCATCTGTCTCCCCATCTGTCTCTTTCCCCGTCTGTCTCTTTGCCCGTCTGTCTCTTTGCCCGTCTGTCTCTTTGCCCGTCTGTCACTTTGCCCGTCTGTTACTTTCCAGGGCTGTCTCTTTGCTCGGCTGTCTCTTTGCCCGGCTGTCTCTTTCCAGGGCTGTCTCTTTGCTCGGCTGTTTCTTTGCCCGTCTGTCTCTTTCCAGGACTGTCTCTTTCCAGGGCTGTCTCTTTCCCCGTCTGTCTCTTTCCCCGTCTGTCTCTTTCCCCATCTGTCTCTTTCCCCATCTGTCTCTTTCCCCGTCTGTCTCTTTCCCCGTCTGTCTCTTTCCAGGGCTGTCTCTTTGGGCGTCGGTCTCTTTGCCCATCTGTCTCTTCTAGGTCTGTCTCTTTGTCAGTCTGTCTCTTTGCCAGTCTGTCACTTTTCCCGTCTATCTCTTTGCCCGGCTGTCTCTTTGCCTGGCTGTCTCTTTCCAGGGCTGTCTCTTTGCCTGTCCGTCTCTTTGCCTGTCCGTCTCTTTGCCCATCTGTCTCTTTGCCCGTCTGTCTCTTTGCCCGTCTGTCACTTTGCCCGTCTGTTACTTTCCAGGGCTGTCTCTTTGCTCGGCTGTCTCTTTGCCCGGCTGTCTCTTTCCACGGCTGTCTCTTTGCTCGGCTGTCTCTTTGCCCGGCTGTCTCTTTGCCCGGCTGTCTCTTTCCACGGCTGTCTCTTTGCTCAGCTGTTTCTTTGCCCGGCTGGCTCTTTCCAGGGCTGTCTCTTTTCCCGGCTGTCTCTTTCTGTCTCTATCTCTGTCGCTTTCCCCGTCTGTCTCTGTCTTTTTCTGTCTCTCTCTCTCACACATGCTTTTTATTCTAACAGTTTATCTTGTTCCTATAGCAACCACTGACAATTGGTATTAATAGCTATAGCTCTCACCTATATTCACTTTAATGGCGGCAGGATTTTTGGCGAGTAATTGTAAAGCACGTGTCAGGAATATGTCACGAACGGGGGGTATAGAAAGCGGGAATTACGTCCTTCCTTTCTACCACCCGTCCGACCGACAGACAGAACACGTGACGCGCTCTCTAGCGCCCCTCTTATAGTCAGGCCAATTATGGAATTGCCCGACAATAAGCAAGGAGGCCGCTCTTCTACTTATGCCGATGATTGAAGAGCTCCCGGTGAGAGTAGGGTATATATTCCCCCGACCTCAGCGGACGGAATATATATAAAAACCTCCTCAAATCTCACTGGCCGCCCCACAATAATCCTTGGCACGAACTCGCTGCCACCAACCAATTTACGGTAACTATTAACCGAGCACACAGACGTGGGATTCAAGATCGAGATAACAGAACAGCCCAAGATTAATTATATATTTTAATCAGCCTAAGGCATACTAGAAACTACAATATATACAATATGGAATCTACAGACTATACATAGGTCAGAGTACATTTACAATAAAGTATGGTTTACAAACAGGCATACAGTTCAAGAAGTTACCTTGTGCGTCTGGTCACAGGGGGGCGCTGTTCGACCAGGTTTCCAGGAACTTCCTCACATGTGTTCTCAGACACAGACCCCCGAGCAAGAACCAGCTGAAAATGGCTGCACTGAGGTTATCAAACAAGCTCAATCCCTGTCCCTTCCTACCTTAGTGACCTCACAGGGGAGCACTGCCACTCCCCCTGCCTTGAGTCAAAGTAATATTCCAAAGGGATTATTGGTCATAACTTTGCCTGGGAACGTCGTAGGCGGACGCCAATGCTCCCATTTTGACAGTTATGATTTTAGCTTCAAAATGGTAGGACGCATGGCTGGTCTGCTGGTTCCCCACTGGCCTATATCACGTTTGGGGTACTTCCCAAGGTCCCATAACTATATAAAATATGGGCTGAACTTGTCAGCCAGCCCCAATGCCATATTTCTGCCTGCCATATTTATAGGAAGCACGGTTCATGAAATATTACACATATTCTACTGGAGCCTGGCTGTCTGGAGACTTCAAAGCCTGCTAGGTAGATACAAACTTTTACCACCCTGTCACTGAGGGGGGGTCTTCCTGGGTCTTTTGATTCTTCCCAGGGCTAACAGCTGAGCTAATCTCCATATCATAGGAGATTGCCTATGGCTGTGTAGTTGGATTTGACACCTTTCCAGATGCTGGGCATCTGAGAAGGATCTCTCTGTGAGAAGGGAGGGAGGGTGACATCAGGAGGGCTGACTGACATGACTGAATATCATAATTTATCGTCATCTCTTCGGATGCCCCTCACAGCGCGGAGTTAAATTTTGCCACTCAAACATAGTCTATGATGTTCCCTGGGTCACATGGAGTGTCTGTGCAAAATTTCGTGATTGTAAATGCAACGGTGCAGATTCATTTAGCAGACATACACACACACACACACACATACACTCAGCTTTATATATTAGATTTATACCTACATTTTGTTTTGTTTGTTTTGTTTTTGCTTTTTTATTCACATAATATAGTATGATATAATATTAAATATAATTAAAATTATATATCACAGCTATTGCACAACGTTGTATTCACATTGGCATAAGCCTATTCTCCTTATGAAAATATAATCCTTGTTTTATAATGTATGTAGAGCAGATACACAATATGATGGCATCATATATCATGGCAGGTGATGTCATTGGAAGAAGGGTGGTGGGTAGTGTGTTTCCTTTGTATAATCTGTGTCATTTCATTGTAATTGTTAGATATTTTTGGTTGAAAATACCTCTGTGATAAATATGTCCTGTAACCTTCCTATGCCGCCCTTCTTATTTTGCTGGCAGCACATTGTCTACTTTTGCAGTAGCATTTGTAATGTGAATTTGACAGATTCAGTGTGTATTTTGCTGGTTTGGTGCAGAAAAAAGTACATAAAAGTGAGCTCCTTTTTTATCAGACTTGTAAAAGAATATGTTCTCATGCAGAGTACATCGGAAGGGATCTTCTGATGTGTTCCCAACTAGCAAAACTAAGGGTCATCTGCCAAGGTTTCCTGCTTTTTAGAATGTCTTGCCCATTTATTTTCATTCTCACTCTGGTAAAATAGAGCTGGTGCCAGTGGATGATCCAGAATTCTAGGCTATGCCCATCTGAGAATTTTTCAGATCAAAACACTGGGCCCCATCCAGCAGTTCTGCTCATGGAAGATAGTGGCGCTGACTAGAGATGAGCGGATTTTCCATCATCTTAAATTGCAGATGCCATTTTTCTTCATAGAATTAGTGAACTTTACCTCTTTGCTGACATCTTATACCCTCTATTTTAAGATTTGCACATTTTAATTTAATTTTTTTTGTTGTGTTTTATACAAATTAACATGAGGGAGGATAGATCTATTCTCATTTCTGGGTTAAATCATTCTGTAATACTGTATTCGAAAACATTACTTTCTAATCTAAGCTTCCCTGAACATGATGTTTTTTTCTTTCTTTGAATGATTCATTTAGGCTCTGCAACTCGCAAACCAGATCCTGAACCTGAAAAACAGTCAGATCACACAGTGAAAATTGCTGGAGTCATTGCAGGAATACTTCTCTTTGTTATCATCTTCCTGGGCATTGTCTTGGTGATGAAGAAAAGGTGGGTGGTTTGCTAATCTATTCATATGTTGTTACATTATGTGTTCACAACGAATGAAGCAATGAAGCTCGGACAAAAGTAGTGATGCCTATTAAATTATTATAATATTTTAATAAATTAAAATCTTACATGCACTACTTATTTGTGTGTGTATGTCTATATATATGTATATATATATATATATATATATATATATACACACTACCTTTTATATATATATATATATATATATATATATATATATATATATACAGTACAAACCAAAAGTTTGGACACACCTTTTCATTCAAAGAGTTTTCTTTATTTTCATGACTCTGAAAATTGTAGATTCACATTGAAGGCATCAAAACTATGAATTAACACATGTGGAATGAAATGCTTAACAAAAAATATGATGTCTTATATTTTAGGTTCTTCAAAGTAGCCACCTTTTGCTTTGATTACTGCTTTGCACACTCTTGGCATTCTCTTGAAGAAGTCCCCAGAGATGCTTAGCAATTGTTGGCCCTTTTGCCTTCACTCTGTGGTCCAGCTCACCCCAAACCATCTCGATTGGGTTCAGGTCTGGTGACTGTGGAGGCCAGGTCATCTGGCGTAGCACCCCATCACTCTCCTTCTTAGTCAAATAGCCCTTATATAGCCTGGAGGTGTGTTTGGGGTCATTGTCCTGTTCAAAAATAAATGATGGTCCAACTAAACGCACACCGGATGGACTGGCATGCCACTGCAAGATGCTGTGGTAGCCATGCTGGTTCTGTATGCCTTCAATTTTGAATAAATTACCAACAGTGTCACCAGCTATGCACCCCCACACCATCACACCTCCTCCTCCATGCTTCACGATGGGAACCAGGCATGTAGAGTCCATCCGTTCACCTTTTCTGCATCGCACAAAGACATGGTGGCTGAATCCAAAGATCTCAAATTTGGACCCATCAGACCAAAGCACAGATTTCCACTGGTCTAATGTCCATTCCTTGTGTTCTTTAGCCCAAACAAGTTTCTTCTGCTTGTTGCCTGTCCTTAGCAGTAGTTTTATAGCAGCTATTTTACCATGAAGGCCTGCTGCAGAAAGTCTCCTCTTAACAGTTGTTCTAGAGATGTGTCTGATGCTTAAACTCTGTGTGGCATTGACCTGGTCTCTAATCTGAGCTGCTGTTAACCTGCGATTTCTGAGGCTGGTGACTCGAATAAACTTTTCCTCTGCAGCAGAGGAGACTCTTGGTCTTCCTTTCCTGGGGCGGTCCTCATGTGAGCCAGTTTCTTTGTAGCATTTGATATCTTTTGCCACTGCACTTGGGGACACTTTCAAAGTTTTCCCAACTTTTCGGACTGACTTACCTTCATTTCTTAAAGTAATGATGGCCACTCGTTTTTCTTTACTTAGCTGCTTTTTTCTTGCCATAATACAAATTCTAACAGTCTATTCAGTAGGACTATCAGCTGTGTATCCACCAGACTTCTGCACATCATAACTGATGGTCCCAACCCCATTTATACGGCAAGAAATCCCACTTATTAAACCTGACAGGGAACACCTGTGAAGTGAAAAACATTTCCGGTGACTACCTCTTGAAGCTCATCAAAAGAATGCCAAGAGTAGTGTGCAAAGCAGTAATCAAAGCAAAAGTTGGCTACTTTGAAGAACCTAGAATATAAGACATATTTTCAGTTGTTTCACCCTTTTTTGTTAAGTATTTCATTCCACATGTGTTAATTCATAGTCTTGATGCCTTCAATGTGAATCTACAGTTTTCAGAGTCATGAAAATAAAGAAAACTCTCTGAATGAGAAGGTGTGTCCAAACTTTTGGTCTGTACTGTTATATATATATATATATATATATATATATATATAGTGAATGACTGTTGCAGTCCAGTGAAAACTTACTTTATTTATCTATATTTAGTGCAACAATTTAGTCTTCTTATTGAAATGTTGCACTGAATATGGGTAAAAAATAACATTCAACCGGCGTGCTGCAGCTCCATACAATTTGCAGACACCCACCATTGTCTGTTACTTCCACCTCAAATTGGTTGTGAGTATCCTCCTGCTATTTAGGCCTCCAACAGTACAATAGACCTGTTATTTAAACTTGCATCTTGAATTAACCTGACCCAGTCTACACTTCAAAGCTGAGAATGAAGCTGCAGAAGATCATAGCTTAAAGTGAGTCTAATACTCAATATAGAATAATTTAATTTTAAAAACGAATAAGTTTTGTTACATACATTAATTAAAAATTCCTTACTGTTCCCTCTGTATTTCAACTACGTCTGTTTTTTTTGCCCACTTCCCATGATATTCCATTTGAGTTGGTCAGCCTCCCAGCAAACACTCAGATTCTGAAACGGGAACATAAGAGGGTGGGCATAACAGCTGTGGGGCGTGACTGAGGCACCGACCCCATGATGATGTCCCATTTCAGGACAGGAAAAGAAGCCGGGTTGATTGAAAGCAGCCTCAGCCCCCTGACGAGGTTTAGAATCCTAAGTACATGTTGGGAAACTCAAATGGAACATCATCGGAAGTGGGAAAAAATAAAGAGTCAAAGAAATTTAAGGTACAGAGGAATTTGTAGTGAATATTTAATTGATGTATATTACAAAGATAGTTAGTTTTTTAAATGACAATTATATTTTGGGTATTAGGTTCTCTGTTAGGATTCAGACAACCCCGTTAATGTATCTGTTGAAGTTACTAGTGTGAAAACTGTAATAGTTCAAGATATTTTTGTTTATGGTTATCACATAAAAATATATTTACAAATGATGTTTATATTATAAATTTAGTTTCAATAATGTTCTTTTTTATTATACCATTAAATTACACTATAAAAACGTATCTCTACTGATCTGCATCCGATCCCCTAGTTCAAGTATGTATCCTCCCAACCCAGCCAAAGGCTGGAATCATCTTCCATAACTTCCATAACTGGGGTGGACATACTGTCCTTTTACTCCAATGTACCTATTTAAAGGGAATCGGTCATGTTGAAAAAGGGACAGTATCTGATCTGCAGGAAGAGCTGATAACATTGATGTGCATTTTTGGAAAAAATTTCAGTAAAACTTGCATTCTATTTATTGAAATACCTGGTGTTTGTATGGATATGAGTCCAGTGGGTGGTCCTACTCAGTGATTGATAGTTTTCCTATTTGTGTGTGTGAAGATAGCAGCCTCTTGTCAGCTGCAGCCTTTATTTTTCATCAGACATGCACTGATGGAATATTGATGAGCTGCAGCTGATGAGTAGCCTCTCATTGACTGCAGCAGATAAGTGATGCAACAATGTTGTGTCACTGCCGGGAACAACAGCACCAATTTGGCTGTAACGACGCCGCTTAAAAGATAATATTATTTGCTTTTCTTTTAATTTGGCTCCTGAATTGATTAAGCTGGGTTTGTCTGGTTGTGGACAACAACTCCTATAATTACTTGCATGGTGACAGCTGCAGTACCATTCATGGTTCCTACACAGCCACTTCAGATGCATTACAGACTTTTTGCTTGATAGGGAAGTCGAGAACTGAGTCATCACCAATCTGATATCGATGGCCCATCCTAAAGATAGGTAATGTTAAAGTCTTTAGAAACATCTACTTGTAGATTTTTTTATTGTATACTACAATTGCTGTGTTATCACTGTCAATGGGAATGCATTGAGAAAATATATTCAATTTGGCTCAAGAGATTTCCTAGAGTTTTTAAATTAATACAAGCTTGGTGTGTAGAGTATTTTGGAAAAGTTGTAGTTACTTTTATACTTTGCAAAATAACATGATAACAGTTTGGAAATTTTGTGCAAACCATTCACTGAGGATTTTATTACTCTATATATAAAGCGGTCTATTCATTAAAGCAATTTCACCAGAATTCTGGAGAAAACTGTGAAAAGACATGAACTTTTGGTGCAATTTCACACCAGTTTTTCCCAGCTACAACAAAATGGTGAATCTGGAGCATGACGGGGAATGACGCCACTGCTCATATGAGTTATGATGAGCTGTGGCGTTTCTTACACTAGAAATTAGTCAGGCACTGGTGTAAAATTTCTGGAGTGGCACATAGAGGTGCACATCAGGCTCTCCTAATTCATGAAGAGGTGTGCATCTCTTCATGAATCAGGAGCGTCTGATCCACCATGCCACTCATCAAAACTAAGCATACATCACACAAAAAGACAGCTCACTGTACCACCATCATGTCTTTCTGCTCCTTGATCCACATGGATAGGCCTGGGTCTGGGCCATATAGAGAGTGCAACAAGAGAGGGAAGGTTTCCAGCGATGAAAAGGAAGCCAGTGGTGAGATGTAAAAAAATCAAGTTTTTATATCCAGTACAAAAAAACATAGACAGCTGTGTCCAAGCATGAAGAAGGTACCAACGCATTTCGGCACTGTAAATAGCTATGCTTTAGTCATTAAAGGTCGAGTCACACAATGACTTACCAGCGATCCCGACAACGATATGACCTGATAAGGATCGCTGGTAAGTCGCTAGGAGGTCGCTCGTGAGATGTCACACAGACAGACCTTACCAACGACGTAGTAATGATCAGCGACCTGTATAACGATCTCGGTGGGCGTTGGGACCGTGTTAGGAGGTCGTTGGTAGGTGTCAAACACAGCGATGCGTCCTGCCCAGCAGGACATTGCCTTTGAAGAAAATGGTCCAGACGATTCAGCAACGACTAGCGATCTCACAGCAGGGGCCTGATCGCTGGAAGGTGTCACACATAACGAGATCGCTGGTGAGATCGTTGCTGAGTCACAGAAACTGTGACTCAGCAACGATCTCGTTAGCGATCTTGTTGTGTGTGACGGGGCCTTAAGGCATAGCTATTTGCACTGCTGCATTGGTTTTTGGGGTGCACCCTGTACCTTATCAATGCTTGGACACTGGTTTCTTTGTTTTTTTGTATTGAATATAAAAGCTTGAATTTTTTACGTCTCACCATTGGCTTCCTTTCCATTGCTGGAATCTTTCTCTTGCTGCACTCATGAATACTGGCGTGAAAATCGCTGGACTTCATGAATCGGGGCCTATGTGTAACATTGGCTGAATGTGGATAACAAGTCATGAGATAATAGGATTTACTTAATTTCTGTTATTTTATGACAGTGTGAACAATTTCTCATATTAGGGTGATCACGTACTCTGCATCTTGCTGCTTGTATCTAAACCTGTCCACTGCAAAGCCTAGTGGTCCCACAATGGTTTCAAAATCATGGCCACAATTGCATTTTGTGCCTCTTCTTTTCTTTTTTTCCTTGCTGCTTCTTTTGGGGTAGCAATATTCAAATAAAAAGCCACGCTGTCTCATAAACGGTGGCACCAAGGTCTGTATTGACACCACTTTAAATATTTCCTTCCTACTCAATAAAAATAAATATTTCCATTTTTAAACTTCTTTTAAACTGGACCTTGGATTAGATAGAACTCGAATTTCCATTATATATATATCAAGTACTTTGTCATTTTATCGCTGAGGTGACTGAGATTTTGCACAAAAGTATTGAATACAAAGCATCTAATCGGATTCATGCCATCTGCTTATGACAAATTGTCCAGATAAACAATACTTTCAACGACTACAACTTCCCTTGTACCTAGCATTGTTATAAAGCGATTCCAATTAGACTATTTAAAAATACCTTAAGAAGAATATGTTCCTTTTTGTGTGTTTTGCCTTGAGCTCAATGATGAATTTCCTCTCCACGTTATGTGCTTTTTCATCAGTTTTTTATAGCTATTTATCTCAATAGCTGCATTTGTGGAATTAAATGTAGCTCCATTCTCCCCGACTGGTTATTTTGTTAAATTATATTTACTGTAAATTCTTAAATGAACGCCTTCCCTTCCACATACACGTGTGCTAATTATAACAGTAGCTAATTACTGCTGCTCTTACCTACAGATACCCTCCTCTCTGCAGCTTTTTATTAAGTAAAGGCAGCATTTATGAAAATTATGCAGAAAACAGAAATGCAGTGTATTTGTGTCCTAATTTAGACAGGATAAATCTACAGCATTAACTGACTGAAATCCATCATAGTGGCACACATTGTTTGCTCATTTTGGTGCATCATCTGTCACGGATGTGTCTGGACCTTCAGGTGCTGCTGCTGGGACCAGGTGCAGAAGGACTCGGCGATCGTCCAGACATTAATGGATGCTGTCCCTTTAAGGGCTTGATTTAGGTTTTTTCTGTTTCCTTGCCAGGTTGGAGGAGCTTTTCCTCCAGCTGGTAATTAAGGGCCTTTATAATGTGGGGCCTCTCACTCCTCCAGTGCAGGTTATATTCTTCACTTGGAAAAGTTGCTTGCTCTGGTGTGCTTGTTGCTTCAGACTACTGTTGCTGTATATTCTGAAGATTCCCTCTCAAGACAAGTTGTTGTTTTTCCTTTTTCCCCTTTTTGCTGTTTGTTTTTGTGTTTGTTTTTCCCTCCGTGGACGGGTAGTGGTGAGATTTAGTCCTAGGGTCTGGCTAGGAGACAGTGGCACGTTGGCGGGCCACACCTCCTAACCCTTATAGGTACCTGTGATTTGAGGGCAAGCGCAGGGCCCCCCAGTGTCAGTGTCAGCGCAGGAGCACCTTTTTCCCTCCCCCTCTTTGTGTTTCAGCCTCCCTTATTCCCAGGAGTCCACTTGCGGATGTCTCTCCCCACACCCAGTGTGACATTATCTTGACATATTAGACATGTTTTTTCCACCTCTTGTTGGCTTACTATATATCTCTATTATGCACATAAAACTAGGGGTATGCTCTTTATGAATGTGGGTCGTTTTAAGAATTCTCTTCCCATGCTCC
Organism: Anomaloglossus baeobatrachus; assembly: GCF_048569485.1. Taxonomy (NCBI): domain Eukaryota; kingdom Metazoa; phylum Chordata; class Amphibia; order Anura; family Aromobatidae; genus Anomaloglossus; species Anomaloglossus baeobatrachus. Next base: position 178,124,962 of record NC_134358.1, read on the forward strand.
TATTTTAAGACAGTTTTGAAATCTATTAAGAAAGGTTCAAAAAGTGTCTTGGTTTTGACTTAAGCCAAGCACCACATTTTTGGGTGCAATATGTGCCTGGAGTTAGGAAATTGCATTATTAGATATCCTCAATGTACTTATCGCATCCATGGTCCAATCATCAATTAAAGAAGTGATGATGTAGTCAAATTAAAATCTTTGTGGTTTAGAGATTATTCTATTTTATGACCTTAAACCCCAATGCTTCACAAATTATAACCTTTAAAACGTAACCATTGTTTTAATTTTTATTTCATAAATCAATAGTACACATGAGAATAAGCAACTTTGTAATATATCTTATCAGAGAAATCTGCTTCTTTCTCAGCCAGAATTGATCAAATGTTTTCAAAATTCTCAATTATTTTTGTAAAAATTGGAATTCAGTGAAGACTTTCTCATTACTGAGATAGGAGATGAGAGCTGTTACTGAGGCGATTCTATGAAGATAGAAGAGAGAATAGAGGTTGGAGCTCTGCCCCTAACTCCTCCCTCTGACTCTATCTCCATCTAGCTCCTCTGTATTCCTATAGCTCTCTGCCTTTAGCTCCTCTCTCTGCCCCTAGTACCTTTTTCTGCCTCTAGCTCCTCTCTCTGCCTCTAGCTGCTCTCTCTGCCTCTAGTTCCTCTCTCTGCCTCTAGCTCCTCTCTCTGTCTATAGCTCCTCTCTCTGCCTCTAGTTCCTTTCTCTGCCTCTAGCTCCTCTCTCTACCTCTAGCTCCTCTTTGCCTCTAGCTCCTCTCTCTGCCTCTAGTTCCTTTCTCTGCCTCTAGCTCCTTTCTCTGCCTCCAGCTCCTCTCTGCCACTAGCTCATCTCTCTCTCTGCCTCTAGCTCCTCTATCTGCCTCTAGCTCCTCTCTCTACCTCTAGCTCCTCTCTGCCTCTAGCTCCTCTCTCTGCCTCTAGTTCCTTTCTCTGCCTCTAGCTCCTCTCTCTGCCTCTAGCTCATCTCTGCCTCTAACTCCTCTCTCTGCCTCTAGCTCCTCTCTCTGCCTCTAGCTCATCTCTCTGCCTCTAGTTCCTTTCTCTGCCTCTAGTTCCTTTCTTTGCCTCTAGTTCCTTTCTCTGCCTCTAGCTCCTCTCTCTGCCTCTAGCTCCTCTCTCTCTCTGCCTCTAGCTCCTCTCTCTGCCTCTAGCTCCACACACTTTCTAGCTCCTCACTCTGCTTCTAGTTCCTTTCTCTGCCTCTAGCTCCTCTCTCTGCCTTTAGCTCCTCTCTCTCTGCCTCTAGCTGCTGTCTCTCTGCCTCTAGCTCCACCCTCTTTCTAGCTCCTCCCTCTTCATCTAGCTCCTCCCTCTGCCTCTAGCTTCTCCCTCCTCTCATCGTCATAGAATCTCATCAGTAATAGCTGCCATTTCCTCTCAGTAATGGGAAAGTCTTCACTGAATACAGATTTTACCTCAGAATTGAGAATTTTGATAATGACTGATCAATTCTGGCAGAGAAAGAAGAAAATGTCTATTGCAAAGTTGCTTATTTTACTATTGATTCATGAAATAAAAATTAAAATGACAGTTACACTTTAAATTCTTGCTAAGTTTCACTGGCTGTACCAACCTCTCTTGTTTAGACACATCACTCAATTATAAATATTTTAGAATGCTGGGTTCATGAGTCAACATTTAAGATGCTAATTAAAAAAATTGTCATAGATTAACTAGTGATGAAGCCCTTACATTACCAACTTCTTGCTGATCAGGTCCAATAAGAAAATACTTACACTTTAGATTTAAACAGGTTTAATTTATTCTAATTAACATATTTTTTCTCTATTATTGAAACTAAACAGTGATGACAGGAAGCCAATGGAGAAAAATTAAGTTTTGTAAGTTTCTAGGCAAAATAGACAACCCCTTTGTTTCCATGTTTCGGGGCCATATGAGTAGTCGTGGGCGGACACGGATTGTAAAAGTCAGGGTCTGTGAGGGCTCAAAAGTACCCGATCATCAGCCCTGGACCCAGAGTTCTTTGGGAACTCCAGGTAACAATCCAAGTCCAGCAACTCGGGAAATTAAAAAAAAATATAAGGGAAAAATAAAGAAAAAAAAAGGGGGAAAGCAGGTGCGTTATACTTACCGAGTCTCTCACGTGGCTGTACACTGCTTCTGGGCCGCTCATACTGCTTCATGCACGCACATGCGCTGCTTCCAGCACCCACCGGCGGTCCCCGCATCTCTGATTGAAAGCAGTCAGATGCAGGGTGGGGACATGTCTGACTGAAACCAATCAGAGATGCTGTCTGTGTGTCTATATTGATGTATAAATAAATTAAAAATTGACGTTTGGTCCCCCCATATTATGATACCCAGCACAGATAAAGTATACAGGCTGCAGTCCCCAGACGTGTTCTTATTTTGGCTGTGTATAAAAAAAAAAAAATATTTTTTTAAAAACGGCGTGCAATCCCCCCAATTTTGATACTTAGCCATGATAAAGCTGACAGCTGGGGGCTGGAATTCTAAGGCTGGGGAGAAGCATGCTTATTGGCTCCCCCAGCCTAAAAATAGCAGTCTGCAGCCACACAGGATTGTTACATCTATTAGATGCGACAATCCCGGAACTTTACCCAGCTCATCCCAATTGTCCTGGTGCAGTGGCAGTAGTTTTAATAAGGGCTTAATAACAGCTCAGGACTGCCACTAAGTCCTAACTTAGTAATGGATAGCGTTTATGAGACCCCCCATTACTAATCTGTATGTGAATATAAATAAACACAAACACTGAAAAAATGTAAAAAAATCCTCAATTTGAAATAAAATACAAAACGAACCGATCCTCTTTCACCCCTTTATTATCACCAGAAACACCCAGGTCCGATGCAATCCACATGAAGTCCCATAATGATTACAGCTCTACTGCATTACTGAAGGTACAGCATGGGTATATAGACCAATGACCGCCCACTGTGAGCTTCAGGCAGAGACTGAGCCGCAGTGATGAGTGGTGACGTCAGTCAGGTTATTTGCGGTCACAGCTGGGGTTCCCACAGTCCTCCACCTGTGACCGCAGGTAACCTGACCTCAGGTACCTTATTGAACTGAGTGAATGCACCTCAGGTGAGGTAACAGATTTCACAGACCTGCATCTCCTTACCGAAAACCACATTTTTTTTTACCAAAAGATGCAGATTTGGTGCTGAATATTCTAATCCATATTCCTGCACCTAATCTATAGCTCCTGGCGAAAAGAATGCATCAAAACTCCATGCGGTTTTGATGCAATTTTTTTGCAAGGAGGTGCACATTGGATGCAGGAATATGTTGTAAAACATTTAGCATCAAATCTGCTTCTCTTGGCCAAAAAATGCACGATAATGGTTTTAATCATTTGATAATTGTGAATTTAGCGGTCACATATGAAACCCAGTCATGTGGATGATGATGGGGGAAGGGGGCCTCAGAAGGCCTCCGGCTGCTATAACAAACCATCAGCAGTCCATGATCATATTGTGGGGTCAATGGATAAGCAAATCGGCACACCAGTGGGAACACACCAGTTAAATTGGAGCAAGCTCCAATTGGTAATGTTAGAAGCAGGTGCTGTCTGTATAACATAACCGGCTCCCAATATTGATGGAGTGGGCTCAGCTTCTAAGCGGCTCTGACATCTGCCATACGTTTGCTGTAGTCCTTCCCAACATGGATTTTTGTGCAGAATGTATGCACTCTGAGCATATGAGCTCATAGTTATGCAGTTGTCCAGAGATGAATACATTCACATGGTTACTGAATGCATGAGAAAAAAAGTCCTTACCATTTTAATTACTTGCACTTAATGTCATTGTATAATTTTTTCTAAATACTGATTTAATCTTACCAAGGTTGACTTACCATTAATTCAGTGCATATGACTTGTAAATCATATTTAGTCACACTTTAATTAAATTCATATTAAACAAAAATAATGAGATCAAATCAATGTATCGACCACAAACATCCCATTCTTGTGATTATACTCGACAAGCCTCCCAAATAAAATGGTTCTAGGAAATCCCAACTGCATTTGATGCTTGAAAATAGATATTGCTTCTAGAATGTATATCTCAAACCTTCCCAGAGAAACCAGATAAGACAGAAAATTCAATGAATGCCGATATTGCAAAGAGATGAACATAATATGTAGCCAAAGGCAAGGTACGCAGGTCAAATTCCTCAGCATACTATAATAAGAAAATAGAAAAAAAAATTAAAACACAAACCACCTCCAACTTCTTCTAAACTTATCATTGGTTGCTGTTATATAGTAATTGCAGCTTTTTACAATTAGGCTGAAAATTAAAGCAACAATCATGTGACAAAATACTGTAACACAGTATATGCATAATTAAAGTACATCCTATTTATATCAAAACTTTATTGAGAACTCTTCTTGTTGCTTATTGTCTCTGCTTCTACTTCCGGTAAGTATAATTTTTTACAGATATAGGGGCCGATTCATCCAAGTGTTTACCAATGAAAACTGGTGTAAAACACTTTGGTAAAAAATTTTTGAGACTTTTCAATCTGAAGTTCCGCAAATTTTTTTGTGACTTTTAACTTTTTTCAGTACTGGCCAGCCTCGCCGACATGGGTGGAGCATGGGTGGGATGGGTTCTTTTGATGCCCTCCTTTCAAATCATGAAGTGTTATGATGTACCTCTCACCATAAATGTTACTCCAATCTCTGACCGAAGTTATATTTCTGGTGAGGCATACGGAGGTGCACATCATTGAGAAGATGCGCTGAATTCATTAAATGGCATACAGCTCTTAATGAGTTCAGCACATCCTAATCCACAATACCCTTTCATTAAGACTTTCTGTGCAATGCCAGTCTTAATGGATCGGCCCAGTCATGTCTTTCACTAGTGATGAGCGAGCACTACCATGCTCAAGTGCTCAATGCTCGTAACGAGTAGTTGGATACTCGGATGGGCGCGACTCGAGTACCTGAGTATAATGAAAGTCAATAAGTAACTCATGTATTTTTCCGGAAGATTTCTCGAAACATGCTTGAGTTCCCGTTTTACTTCCACTATACTCGTGTACATGAGTCGCGCTCATCCAAGCATCCAACTACTCATTACGAGTGCCAGGCACCCGAGCATTGTAGTGCTCGCTCATCACTATCACAGATGCTATTGTCCCTGCTCCTCTTATCTATCCTTTCCTCTCTCTGCGTATCATCCTCTTAGGTTGTACATTAAATTTAATGAAATGGCCAATTGATGGTGGCCTGAGGGAGTAAATTTCCAAAAATTATCTAAACTACCAGAAATATTTAATTTGATTCAGCACTGGAGCAAAAAGGCATTGCTTTCAAACATCTGAAATGGTATTGTCATATCCACACTGGGGCAGCATCAGTGAAAGGGCTCAGAGTTTGCCCAGCCATGTGGGCTTCCCTATAATGCCCAGCATCTATGACATCACATCCCAGTTTATAAATAGGATTTTCATACCTTGTACCGTGAAGGTCAGTAAACCACTGGGTTATTGGAGATCAGTGGAGTACATTATGGTGCAGGATTGTTAGCATTTACAGCAATGTTGGATTCCATCTCAAGATTCACCAGGTAAGCGGAGTAAACAAATCCTTTCTCCCTTCTTTTCGGTCCCCCACCCTCCCTTTCCTTCCCAGTACTGAAATCCATGCAAATTTATTATTTACCACAAATCAATTTTTTGAGTAAAATTCAGTGAAGTGGGTGAATTAAAATGTTATCCCCTTCGCTATCTTTTCTACGATTTCCCGTTTTTGTGCTCTTATTTTTTCTTCCCTTTCTCCCATAACTTTTTTATTTTTCCGTCCCCATAGCTGTATGAGGGATTGTTTTTTGCGGGACTACCAGTACTTTTGAATGACACCATTCATTTGATGTGATGCACTGGAAAGCAGGAGAAAAATGGCAAGTGCATTGAAATTACATAAAAATATGCAGTTCCACAATAGGTTGTTTTTTCAATTTTTTTTAGCTATTGTTTTTATTGATACTATTTTGGGATGGATATGAGGTTTTGATTGCCTCTTATTGTATTTTATTGCAATGTTACGGCAACCAAAAAGATGTAATTTTGACATTTTGATTTTTTTCTCATTACACTGTTTACTGATCAGATTAATTTATTTATTACCAAATATGTGTATTTTTTTCAATTGTTTTATTTTTAATGGGGCAAAAGGGGGTGATTTGAAGTTTCGTGTTTTTAAATTTTTTTCATATTTTTAGAAACTTACTTTTTACTGTATTTATTAGTCCCTGTAGGGTACTTGAAGCTGCAATCATCCGATCGCTTAAATCAGCCATCATGTGCAGCAAAAGATTCCTTTGAGCCCACATCAAAGGAGCTTTTATTTTATTAATAGTGTAATTAATTCCCTACAATTCTTAAAAACATATATTGCAAGGTATGGGAAGTTCAAACTACCAAGTATACATTGTTATAGGATAGGTAATATATATGAATGAAATTTGAGTAGAGATTGATGTGTGGCATGTTTGTATATACTTCATTAAAATCAATCAGCTACTAGACATCACACTGTCGGTAAAAAAATAAAAAAACTATAGCCTTCAAAATTTGAACTGCATAAAAACTTTATTTTGTAAAAAAGCATTTTTAACGTGATAGCAGCTAAACCTAAAACAACTATATAAATCTGGTATCGCTATAATTGTACTGACCCGAGGAATAAAGCCATCTTATTACTTATACCACAAGGTTAATGGCTTTAAAAAATAAATAAAGCCAATTCTTCAATTGCTGATTTTTTCATTCTGGTTACCAAACATCGCAGTATAGCTCGGCTCACGTTTATCCTGCTCTCTACACTGAGCACTTGCAATGTATACTACGTGAAAATCTCTGAAAATAAGTGATTCAGACAAAATTCCCAATGGAAAATTCACTTTAATGAGGCAGAGGGAGTCACTTTGAACTCCCGTCCAGTATACGATACAGCGGTGTCCATCTTTTAAGTGTCTTTTTAGGCAGGCACGAAAGTGTGGTCAACAACAGTTTTCTTCCTCTTTGAAAAGGACACCACTAAATAGAGGCCATACGGAGTCCTGAGACACTCTGCTGCCTTGTTATAGTGAATGGATCCGTCGGGGGTTTCACTCGAATCATGTATTTCAGAGATGTAGAAGGAAACTCTAATGTAGGTGCTCAACAAAAGGCACCATATAAATGGGAACTGATCCAAAATATTCTGTTCCCAAATTGCTACCAATAGCATTCAACTCAACCCACGAAAAAAATAAGTCCCCACTCAGGTCCGTCACCTGTTAACAGAAATATAGGGGGCATCCATGTCACTGAAGCTCAAGGGCTCTGTTAAAACGCTATCTCTCAAATCAAAAGAAATACAGCAAAATCTGCGCTCCCAAATTCAAATGCCCCCCCTCTCTTCTGGTTATCACAATGTGCCTAACCACAGTGAACAACCACATGTTTTGCATTGTTGTAGTGGAAAAAGCAAATGATGATTGTGTCATTCACCACCCCCAATAATTTTCTAAATAATCTCCAAGAAGAACTAAAGGATTAGGTGTTGTAATTCAAACTGCAGGATCTTTGTCTCCCAAACATTGTCTGTTTGGAGAAGAGTCATGTGGCCCCATACACATTAGATGGTCGTATGACTTAAACCTTATGTGTAGTCTGCAATATTTCAGGCTAAGTACATTGGTCTCTGTCTATACAAACAACTTTGTCATTGTGTTTACCTGAATGGCCCCATAACAATCCCAATATCTAATATCAGTTTCTAAAACATCAGTTCTTTAAATTTATATTACAGAGTTAGGATTAAGTGGAACCTATAACCAGGGTTTTCCCATATAAGCTGCGGCCACCACCAGTGAGCCCTTATATACAGCAATCTAGAATATTGTATATAAAAGCCCAAGCCACTCCGTATGAGATAAAAAAAACACCTTTTATTATGCTCACCTGGGGCGCGTTTGGGTCCAATGGGAGTCGCTGGTCTCTGATCTGGCACCTTTTCTATCCTGTTTAGTCGCCATCCTCCTTCCCAGCTCCATGTGCATGATGAGGCCACACAGAGGCCACCATTGCGCTCCTGCACAAGTGCACTGTGATTTGCACTGCTTAAAGCTGATCAAAGTATTCTAGTGCGCATGTGCGGGCGTAATTTACCTTTTCCTGCACCTGTGCATTACAGTACTGTGCACTGTCCTCAGCAGGGTGTATCAAAGTGCACATGTGCAGGAGCGCAATGGTGGCCTCTGTATGGATGACATAGGATTGTGTAATCCATACTGAGCTGAGAAGGAAGAGAGGAGGTGCCAGACCGAGACCAGCGATGCCCATTGGACCTGATTATTTTTTTTTTACGTTATACAGAGCGGCTTGGGCTCTTATATACAGTATTCTAGAATGCTGTATATAAGAGCTTACTGGTGGTGCAACTTATAGGGGAAATACCGGGTGACACGTTCCCTTTAAAGGAAATCTTTCACCAGATTTTTGCTATGTAATCTGAGAGCAGCATAATGTAGAGAAGGAAACCCAGCTGTGTCACTTAATTGACTGCTTGGTGCAGTTTTGCTAAAATTATTCTTCTTTCTGCTGTAGATCTAGCAGCACTCCGAATACTGAACTGTGCATCACCCCATATCACTGAATGACCGCTTTCTGTGTAAACTGTACATTGGCAGAAAGTGGCTAGTCAGTGGTGGGTGTGGGGTTATACAAAACAGGAGGACTACATGGCACAAGACATTGTCACCTAGTGATAGTCTCCTGCTGATAAAACACAAATTTTATTGAAACTCCAACAACCAGCTTTTTAAGTGTCACATCACTTGCATTAAGGTATCTGCCTCTACATCATGCTGTTCGGATTAGATAGTAAAAATCTGCTGACACATTGCCTGTAAGGGTTTTTCATCCTATGTAACCAGATCCTTTAGACTTCAGAAGGGGATGAACTTCTAAACCGTAACTATTTGTATAGTGAATGTATGCTAATATGTTCAGTCACTGACTCCGATGTGCTGCATGCTGTGTCTGTGATGTAATTTGCTTCTGGAATCTCATTCATGTCATCTGATCTGTTCTCGTTCATCCAGATTTTTCATACATTAATATCTGGCTTTTCTTTCCTTCCATTTCATCTTTTTCCACTGCCTATATCCTTGCTTCATCATGGCAGAAGAAGCTATAACTCCTACACATATTACCTGTAAGTAAATTTTTGTGCATAAGTAGTGTCATGCTTTCTGCCATGTTTTTAACCATGCATGAATATTGAATGTCAGCTCGATATTATAACATTCATTTTCACCCATGTAACATCATTTGCTATGTTGATGGAAAAGTTGATAAAATCAGTAATTAGATATGTTGGCATAAAGATGTCCAACATTTCAAGATTGCTTGGTAGCTACGTATTCTTCCCTTGTTCCCCAAGGTATATGGTCCCAGCTGCTGCTGTCTTCTTGACCTGAGTTTTATCACATATGTGATTAACCTGCCATAAAAATACTCCATTAAAAACCCATTTGGTTATGAAATGTGATGGCGTTTGCCATCTATTTTGAAGTGGAGCATTCACCATTCCCGAGATCGGAACTGTCTGCAGTGGGACATTAGATTTAGATTTTTATCTCCAGTTTGGGATGAGACTGCACCCCAATAAGAAAGATGGCCGAAGCCGCCCCTGTTAATCCTATGAAATAATTTCACATAACCTGCGATCTGAATATCGTCTTGTATCTTTGCCATCGCTATAGCCCCAGATTGGGTAAATAAAATGTGATATGAGCAGAATTGCTCCTTTTAAAACCAAATTCAAGTATTTAGGTTATATGGCTGAGAAAACTAATTACCAGCTGCACATTGCAGATACCCATTTGTTCCACACAATAAATATAACAGCAGCATGTTTGTGCGCTTACTGTATTCTCTTATTGTTCAAGCTGATGAATTCGACTTTATAAACTCTAAATTGCATTGCAGAATCTGAATGGGGATGATGTTTTGAGATAATGCCTTAAGTTTTCCAATTTTATATTCCAGGCTTTTTGAGCCCATTCCTCTATACTAGACCCTTATGTATAGAGTATAGTTCGTAGTTTTAATTCTTTAATTATTAAATATTACTTCTCTGGAATATACAAGAAGATTTTACCATCTACAATGAATCAATTTCCCATATTGTTATTTCTTTCATCACTCTCTTAAGGTGCCCATACATCTAAGATAACCAATGGCTCGTTCTTGCTATCTTTCCGACTTCTTCATTCAGATGAATGCGTTTTTCGGCCAAGCATTTATATGTTTTCAATTTAGAGAGCGCAGATAGCCACTGCCAGAAATCTCAGGCACTGGCTTATCTGCAAAGAAGAGCAGCAAGGCCCTTATCCACATTAAACGGTCAGTTGGACCAATCAAAAATAGCAGATTCAGCCGACTCTACCCTAATGTCTTTTAAAGGTCCATTACACATATGAGATAGCTACCAGTTGTGTCTGCACCCCTCTTTCTCCACATTGTGTGTTGTATATAGATGACATTTACAAACTGATACCAATATATACATGATGGGCAAGAGTAGTCTCAAGTTTAGTTTATGCCATGGCAAGTGCCAAAGGGTAATTGAGTCATTGCTGACTTTTTACTCACGGAATATTCACTCAAGAAAATGTGGAACCTAACTGTTATACTACTTAGAGGAGTAATCCCATCTCCAAGATCTTATCCTAATATGTAGTATGTGTAATTATAAGAATTTTAGCAAACACCTCCAGTTAGAAGTATAGTATAGTTTTCCTGATTGACTATGTTGCTTACCTCATGTTCAGGGCATTGCAGGACCTTAGGTATCCATGGTTACGACCACGCATATAATCAGTTAGTTACTAGTGGTCGTAACCATGGATACCTAAGGTCCTGCAATGCCTTGAATATGAGATAAGCAACATAGTGAATCAGGAAAACTATACTTCATTTATAATTGGAGGTCTATCCTAATATTATTATTATTACACCTACTACATATTGGGATAGGATCTTGGAGATGGGAATACCCCTGTTAGGTTTGAAACGCGTAAGGAACACTGTATGTATCTGCATATCTGACCAACCAATGTTTTTTTAATAGTATGAATATATATTTTGGATGAGTTGGCTCTTTTAAAGAGTACCCATCACCAGTCTTTGGATGCCCTTTTTATTTAAGAAAACAATGGGTAGCCACAGACCGAATAAGACCTGTTACCAGAAATACTGCCAAGTGTCTCTATTAGACCTCTAAACTAAATTCAGGTCTGAACTTCCAGGTAGTGGGAACTAGCATGCAGATCTTTCATGACCCCTCTAACAGTGAAAGTGCAAGATCTCACTCTTTGCACTTAGCCAGTGTTGCTAAATCGTTAAGTGCTCTAGTGATGGATGCTACTAATCAGTAACTTCTCAGTAACGAATGTAGCAGCGCTGTTTTAGTTCAAAACGTGAGACCTTGTAATATATGCAGTCTCTTAGCTTTCACACTTAAGGGTGCTTTAAACGCTGCAACATCACTAGCGATCTCGTTAGCGATGTCACACGCCAGATCGCAGATACGATCTACCGAGATCGCACATAGGTCGGTTTTTATTGTTCCGGTCGCATGTGCGATCTCGGCAGATTGCATCTGTGATCTGGCGTGTTACATCGCTTACGAGATCGCTAGTGATGTGTAAAGCACCCTTTAGAGTGGTCATGGAGGGTTGTGGGATCCAGATCCCCATGCCTGGGTCCCTCACCCTGGAGCTTTGGACCTGTCTTCTGCTAGAAAGTCAAGTCCTCTGCAGGGCTATTTGGGACACTTGATAGCATTTTAAGTAATCATCTGTCTGTGGCTGCCCATTGTTTTCTTGCATAAAAAGGGCAGCCACAGACTAGTGATAGGTACTTTCTAAGAAAGAAAGAGAATGTTCAGCATTCTGGGCAAAAATAAACCTCTATTTTGTATGAAACATTTCATTAAAGCAGTTATCTAACTTGGAGAACTCAGCTTCTTAAATTAAGACATTCCTCATTAATAGAGTGTAGTCCCCATTTCTGGGTTCTCATATTTTAGTCATAGTGGAAAGCTGGTGGAGAAAGCATATATCTCCCTGGAGGACCAGCCCTGCCCTGAATTAAATAGACAACCATTGATTTACATGGGAACTGTGTAAATGTGAAATACCCCAATTGTGGCACTACAGGGAAATTAATATCAAATCTGAAAATGTGCCTTGAGTCACGTTCTAGGGTATATGTTGTTGTGGCTGCTCTGCAGTCCTCCATGTTGTGAATATCTTTAATGCCCCTGTTTATATTTTTAAACAGTTTTAACTAATGAAAATCCAGTGAATGTGGTAGTTAACATATGACTGTCATGGTGACAATATTTTATATTTAAAAGGAACTTTATGGAAAGTTCATCTCTGAGAAAGGATTTTAGGTGGATTAAATAACTGGTTCTTTCACTTAACAAATTACAGAGCGTGCTTTAAAATATCCTCAGGTATTAATACAAATAAAATCTCTGATATTGGTCCCCCATGTTTAAGTTTGTATATTTAGTGTCTATACACTAAGGTTATTTGAAGAACATTTGCTGTAAATGGTGGAGGGCTGTAGGTACCACTTGCTGACTACTAGTTTCCATGTTACTATAGGGAGCTGCACATATAAAAGTGGTACAAACAGGATTTCAATGCACACTTTTCTATATACAGTACAGACCAAAAGTTTGGACACACCTTCTCATTCAAAGAGTTTTCTTTATTTTCAGGACTCTGAAAATTGTAGATTCACATTGAAGGCATCAAAACTATGAATTAAAACATGTGAAATGAAATACTTAAAAAAGTGTGAAACAACTGAAAATATGTCTTATATTCTAGGTTCTTCAAAGTAGCCACCTTTTGCTTTGATAACTACTTTGCACTCTCTTGGCATTCTCTTGATGAGCTTCAAGAGGTAGTCACCGAAAATGGTTTTCCAACAGTCTTGCAGGAGTTCCCAGAGATTCTTAGCACTTGTTGGCCCTTTTGCCTTTACTCTGCTATCCAGCTCACACCAAACCATCTCGATTGGGTTCAGGTCTGGTGACTGTGGAGACCAGGTCATCTGGCATAGCTCCCCATCACTCTCCTTCTTAGTCAAATAGCCCTTACACAGCCTGGAGATGTGTTTGGGGTCATTGTCCTGTTGAAAAATAAATGATGGTCCAACTAAACGCAAACCGGATGGAATAGCACGCCGCTGCAAGATGCTGTGGTAGCCATGCTGGTCCAGTATGCCTTCAATTTTGAATACATCCTTAACAGTGTCACCAGCAAAGCACCCCCACACCATCACACCTCCTCCTCCATGCTTCACGGTGGGAACCAGCCATGTAGAGTCCATCCGTTCACCTTTTCTACAAAGACACGGTGGTTAGATCCAAAGATCTCAAATTTGCACTTATCAGACCAAAGCACAGATTTCCACTAGTCTAATGTCCATTCCTTGTGTTCTTTAGCCCAAACAAGTCTCTTCTGCTTGTTGCCTTTCCTTAGCAGTGGTTTCCTAGCAGCTATTTTACCATCAAGGCCTGCTGCACAAAGTCTCCTCTTAACAGTTGTTCTAGAGATGAGGTGTGTCAAAACTTTTGTTCTGTAATGTGTGTGTGTGTGTGTGTGTGTGTGTGTATATATATATATATATATATATATATACAGTCAGGGCCAGAAATATTTGGACAGTGACACAAGTTTTGTTATTTTAGCTGTTTACAAAAACATGTTCAGAAATACAATTATATATAGAATATGGGCTGAAAGTGCACACTCCCAGCTGCAATATGAGAGTTTTCACATCCAAATCGGAGAAAGGGTTTAGGAATCATAGCTCTGTAATGCATAGCCTCCTCTTTTTCAAGGGACCAAAAGTAATTGGACAAGGGATTCTAAGGGCTGCAATTAACTCTGAAGGCTTCTCCCTCGTTAACCTGTAATCAATGAAGTAGTTAAAAGGTCTGGGGTTGATTACAGGTGTGCGGTTTTGCATTTGGAAGCTGTTGCTGTGACCAGACAACATGCGGTCTAAGGAACTCTCAATTGAGGTGAAGCAGAACATCCTGAAGCTGAAAAAAAAGAAAAAATCCATCAGAGAGATAGCAGACATGCTTGGAGTAGCAAAATCAACAGTCGGGTACATTCTGAGAAAAAAGGAATTGACTGGTGAGCTTGGGAACTCAAAAAGGCCTGGGCGTCCACGGATGACAACAGTGGTGGATGATCGCCGCATACTTTCTTTGGTGAAGAAGAACCCGTTCACAACATCAACTGAAGTCCAGAACACTCTCAGTGAAGTAGGTGTATCTGTCTCTAAGTCAACAGTAAAGAGAAGACTCCATGAAAGTAAATACAAAGGGTTCACATCTAGATGCAAACCATTCATCAATTCCAAAAATAGACAGGCCAGAGTTAAATTTGCTGAAAAACACCTCATGAAGCCAGCTCAGTTCTGGAAAAGTATTCTATGGACAGATGAGACAAAGATCAACCTGTACCAGAATGATGGGAAGAAAAAAGTTTGGAGAAGAAAGGGAACGGCACATGATCCAAGGCACACCACATCCTCTGTAAAACATGGTGGAGGCAACGTGATGGCATGGGCATGCATGGCTTTCATGGCACTGGGTCACTTGTGTTTATTGATGACTTAAGAGCAGACAAGAGTAGCCGGATGAATTCTGAAGTGTACAGGGATATACTTTCAGCCCAGATTCAGCCAAATGCCGCAAAGTTGATCGGACGGCGCTTCATAGTACAGATGGACAATGACCCCAAGCATACAGCCAAAGCTACCCAGGAGTTCATGAGTGCAAAAAAGTGGAACATTCTGCAATGGCCAAGTCAATCACCAGATCTTAACCCAATTGAGCATGCATTTCACTTGCTCAAATCCAGACTTAAGACGGAAAGACCCACAAACAAGCAAGACCTGAAGGCTGCGGCTGTAAAGGCCTGGCAAAGCATTAAGAAGGAGGAAACCCAGCGTTTGGTGATGTCCATGGGTTCCAGACTTAAGGCAGTGATTGCCTCCAAAGGATTCGCAACAAAATATTGAAAATAAAAATATTTTGTTTGGGTTTGGTTTATTTGTCCAATTACTTTTGACCTCCTAAAATGTGGAGTGTTTGTAAAGAAATGTGTACAATTCCTACAATTTCTATCAGATATTTTTGTTCAAACCTTCAAATTAAACGTTACAATCTGCACTTGAATTCTGTTGTAGAGGTTTCATTTCAAATCCAATGTGGTGGCATGCAGAGCTCAACTCGCGAAAATTGTGTCACTGTCCAAATATTTCTGGACCTAACTGTATATATATATATATATACACACGATGTGAATATATATATATATAATATGTGTGTGTGTGTGTGTATATATATATATATATATATATATATATATATTTTATGTCTATATATACAGTATATATATATATATATATATACATATAGACACAAAATGTAGAATAGTGTGCATTGAAATATATATATATATATTTTTTTATATATATATATATATATATATATATATATATGTACGTATATATATATTTATATAAAACAGTGTGCATTGACATCCTGTTTGTACACATAAATGTGCCATACATATATACATATGTACTATATATATATATATATATATATATGCAGTGCTTTGTATTACTTTAGTAATTTCATATGAATGCAGTAAAATTTCCTTTGATATAAGACTGATTTGAATAACAAGTACATTCCTGGAACAAATTGTGCTCGGAATCCAAGATTCCAGTGTGTGTATATATATATATATATATATATATATATATATATATAAATATATATATATATATATATATATATATATATATATATATATATGTATATATATATATATATGTGTGTGTGTTTGTATGTAAATAAGTAAAAAAAAATAACACAAAGAACAACAAAGATGACAAAATGAGTCAAAAATTGGTAGAAAAGTAAAGAGAACCCTTTTCATATCTGTAGCTTCCTGGTGTATATCCTAACGTCACCTATGTATGGTCAGCAATACCCTACACATGTAATGTAAATAGTCTTAAGGTATATATAGACTCCCACATTAAATAGGATAGAATTTAGATTGGCAGCCACCAATAAAACCTAGAGTGAAGTAACCCCACACAGAGGCCTTAATCTATACTTATATAGCATGACAACCAAACCTATAATGAACAGCGCACATTCTGAAGTTCTTAAGTGTTTGTAAACTGTATTTTATACTTCATAATAAAATCACACAAAAAAGATGGATGTTATAAAGACATCAGCTACTACAGAAACCAGTAATAAATATTCATTATATTATAGTGCATTCAAACACTTGTATTTATACATTTCTTTTTCCATTAGACTCCACTGTGAGCTAGAAACCATCAGTCTGTCCCAAAGTATGTTCAGCTATAGGATTAATGCCTTACATATAGTATAGTTTAATGACATAGGGTGGAAACACATCTATGCGAGTAAAATCGGTCCGACTGGGCTGAAAAAAACTCGGCTGATTTTAGTTCACGTTAGGTGCGAGTGCAACGCAAGTGCGATGCTTTTTGCTCGCGTGTGTGTCGCGTTTGCGATGCTAGTTTCATGCAACATCTTAATTAGATAAAAGCTATTACACATGTGTCATTTAATTAACCTATGGGAATGTGATGTCACATTCATCTGTTGAATATTTAATGAGCAAAGTTACTGCCACACTCGCAAATGTGAACGGTGGTGCGCTTGTGTGATGCTACTTTTAATCCCTTTCCATAGGAAATCATTGGGACAAATGGTGCGAGAAACTCGCAAAAAAGCAGCATGCTGCGATTTTTTTCTCGGTCCGATTTGGACTGAGAAAAAAATCGCAGATGAGAGCTGAATCATTCACTAACATGTGTCCGATTCCAATGCGAGTTTTTCTCGCATTGCTCTACTGCGAGAAACTCGCAAGTGAGAAGCAGCCCATACTCAAACAGCAGCCCTAGTTTCTACATTCATTCAGCAAAACTGAATGTAACTCTATTTCCTGATTTCTCAACCTCTAAAAATGAAGAAAAAAATAGAAAACAATAATGGCTTCCAAATGTCTTGTTTTGTATCCCATCTTTTATAGAATTTCCTTCCTACCTAAAGCTTGAATTTGATCCCAAACCCCGGGATTATATTATAATAGTTCTCTTCTTGAGGGTCTGTGAGTTATACACAGTCATACAATCGTTTTGATGAAAATACTTCCAGTTTATTTCTAAATCTGAGCGTCTGACTCCAGTTCAGAATAAATCACCCATTCACTCATTTCACCTGCCCATCGTGGAAAAGCATCATTTTGTAAGGAGAGAATTATGCGTCTGAATGATGTACTCTATTAGAAGGAGCTGGGAATCTGGCTTATAGATTTCTGTACCAATATCTCAGCAGCGACAAAGCACTTATATTACCAACTAATGTTCAGTGCTTAATGGAGTGAGAGGACTCATGACACACATAAAGAATGTCTGCACAAGGAGCCACACATAACCTTACAGAAACTCTTCTGAATCCTGAGGAGCGTTTTAGGAGATACATACACTCTGGTAAAACAATTTCGTCATAGATCATCAGATAACATATAAAAATGCCATCCACTCAGGAGGAATTAGACCAGAGAGACATTGTTATTTTAGCTGCCAGGTACCAGTGTAAGGAGCTGGAGTCGGTGCTACCTATAATACTATGACAACTTTACCACCTTTATGTGTCCGCTAGGCACATCCTTATGTCACACGCTTGCTTGATCTAAAGCGCATGATTACCTGGCATTAAACATGTTTATCTAGCAGTAGAGATGAGTGGAAACGTTGAAAACGTACTGCAAGTTCAGCCGGACTTTAGATAAAGTCTGTTCTGGACCCAGACGTGACCCGAACCTAATTGGAACTCAATAACTGGACAGTTCGGCTCTCTGCCCACATACAGCCAGCCATAAAGAGAGCGCTTCCGGGGGAGGGATGGCAAGTTGTTTTTTTTTTTTCATTTTATTTTTGTATATCAGTGCGAGCCGTTCAACCACTGCAAATGGCTCACACTGGGCCAAGAAACAAGTGTACCCGTGCACCCATTGCTCACTCGAATAGTTAGCATATGTAAGGCACCCGAACTCCAAACTGTTTGGTTCGCTCATCTCTCTAGCAGCACTTATCTGGCACTTATCTGGCACTTATCTGCATACATAATCACCAGTTTCTGTAACCCTATTCCAACATGCACGGCAGCACTGTCAGTTGCGCAGGCGCAGTTCGAACTGTGCCTGTGCAAGTGACATACACATCGCCGCAGCTTCCGGGCACAAACTGTGCGTGTGCAAGTAGTGATGACGTCACTGCTCTTCCCACACAGGCGCAGTAGCAGCCGCGGCTGGTACTGCACCTGCATGGGAAGAGCAGTGACGTCACCGCTACTTGCACACGCGCAGTTCGTGACCGGAACCTGCGGTGACATACACATTTCACCACACTCCCAATGCAGTGGCATTGGGCCTATTTTTAGTAATAAATAAACCCTAGATTTCATCCTGTCTAGTCCAGAGCTGCATTCACAGTCCTACTGCATTCAGAGCTGAATTCTTCCAATATTCCATGCCAGTTTATTGTTAAAAGCTTGTTAGAATGTCTAAATGTTTACTCCAGGCACCCAACAATCGGTTGTTGGGCAATCTAACTGTCCATTACGGCAGCTTACCTAAAGGCTCCCATACACATTAGATAAATGTCTTTTGAACTAGTGCATTTCATCAGGACTCGATGATAATCTAATGTGTATGAGGGACTATGGACTGTACTCAGCTGGTTATAAGGGAGAGAAATTTTTCTGGCTGTTGGATGTTAAGTTTTGTTTGCCAGGGAGATAAGCTGCTGTCAGAGGAGTCTGGCACCAATTCTTCCATTGACGATTTGGCAGAGATCTATCTAATGTGTCTGGTAGCCTTGAGTTGTTAGAAATGTGTTTGAAAACAGGTTTGTGAACTGTTTCCAATAACAACCAGCAGAATTATAAATGCAGCTCTGGACTATAGGACTGGTGTTATAGGGTTTACCGGGCCATGTATAACATTTGCAAATTACTATAGCACACGCTTCACAAATTATATACGAGCAGTCCCATAACAAGCACTGGTAGGGTGAAAAAAGCAGAATGCTAAGAATGAGTATATTACACAGTAGAAATGATTGAATCTGCAGAGATTGGAACTTTCAAATAACGCAACTTTATCTGAGAAAATCAGGCAAAAGTTATTTGATGCAAACTGAATTTTCTATTATGCTCTGGCATCATCTAGTACAGACTCCAGAGCATAGCCATTCCTCTTTCCGATTCCTGACCCCAGAGCATAGCCATTCCTCTTACCGGTTCCAGAAAGGCCTGTTACCATTACAAGCATACAAATGTTAAATGTTATTTATTTAAAATGTCATAAAGTGTTTGATAAGTTTTGTCTTTCACCTTTGTCAGGCTGCATAATTTTGCCAAAATTTCTTGACCCCTTATCTCGGAGATATTTTATTGAAATTTGGCCAATATATTCCGGACCAAAACTGCTGAGATGTCACGAAATTTCAGCCCTCTACGTCTTTTCGAAAAAAAAAATTATTGCAATTTAAAAAGGGAATAGTTACAATTGTGCCTATTCAGCCGGACGAAGGTTAATCTATTCAATATGGCTACATGACTCTACAGTGTGTCCACCCATATCCTGTCCACCGCCATAAACTTAAGAACGGTTGCAGTTATAGGCATAGAAGTGGTGTCTAGGTATAGTAAAGTAAGCCATGCGCTACGCAATGAAACCACCTATAGCGCCACCTGGTGGAAAACAACGGAGTTAGCTTTTTTATTTCGAATGGAACAAGATAGAGAAAAAAAGTGAATTACAAAGTTGCAGGGCATCATCAATTCAATACAATCGACACCTTGCATACAGAAATGCTATGATATGAAACCCATGACCCCCCCAATACATTGAATGCTGGTCATGCATATGACGCTCATTTAACTTTGATCCTCAAAGTGGCCACCGTCCGCTACAATGCACATCTGGCCTCTGGACAGCATACTGTATCTTGCTGCACGTTGTGCAATATGGTAGGCAACACGTTTGCACAAGCATCTGTGATACGTCATTGTAGGTCCTGCAATGTTGGTGGAGGGGTCGCATACACCTGCTGTTTGATGTGACCTCACAGAAAGAAGTCCAATGGGTCAGGTCAGGTGAGCGTGGAGGCCACTCCACGCAGCCACCATACCCAATGACTTGTAGGAAGGTCTCCATGAGGTATTGATTCACGTCCGCAGCCTTGTGAGTTTTACACATTCTAATCATAGCATTTCTGTATGCAAGGTGTCGATTCATATTGAATTGATGATGCCCTACAACTTTGTAATTCACTTTGTTTCTCTATCTCGTTCCGTTGTCGAAATAGAAATGCTAACTCTGTTGATTTCCACCAGGTGGCGCTATAGGTGGTTTAATTGCCTAGCGCATGGCTACTTTACTATACCTAGACACCACTTCTATGCCTATAGCTGCCACCATTCTCAAGTTAATGGCGGTGGACAGGATATGGGTGGACACACTGTATACATTGTCCTGTTATCCCAGAGTTGTATAACTAGTGACTTTTGCTGATATCCCTCTATTTGCACTGTTACTATGCAGCAGGGGTTGGTTACAGGGCAGGACTAGTGGAGTGCTGTTATGTTATTACCCCCTAGATGCCACAAGTATGAGCAGCCAAGCTATTTAAGCAGTTGGGTAGTTGGCTCCTTCTGTGACTCATTCATCTCCATAATGTAATCGGGCTCCCATGGCAGCTTGGAATTTAACAACAGCGTTCATTTATAAATGTCAATAGAAGAAAAGCTCTCTGAATATTAGCACTCGAAAGCGAAAAGAAATCTATGAGGATAGGCTCAGTAATGAAGGTTGGGGAGGATGCATAAGCCCTCAGGTAACGCAATGGTTAAATTATGATGAAAGTCACTTTCTCCAACTCCTGGTGTTATTATTCATTGAACAGCAATAACACATTATCCAGAATCAAACAGTGAAAGCCGTATTAGGTTATTACCGGTTTGTTGTTTGGGGTTTATAGTGCTTTTTGACACCTATTGGTATGTTCTCCGTGTGGTTGATTATTGAAAAGAAATGCTTTTTAATCCAGATTTTCACAGCAGCAGAAGAGATGAAAAGTTTTCATTAGGCTCACTATAGTGTATAATACAAATCGTGCCTGTGCCATAATTTAGACTTCTTAGACTGCAGTTTTTTAATAGATTGAGTTATGCTCGTTCAGTGAAATTTAATGAAATATTGAACCATGTCCTAGTGGTCTGCCAGGCAAGGGTGTTTACTGTGAGAAATGAATTTAAGGCTGCTTCATAAGCAAGTCCAAGTATAAAATTAAGATTGTGCTTTCTCTTAATAAATATATAATACAGTATTGAAGCTCCAAAGAAAACCGTGACCGCATCTAGTCTAGTAGCATCTCAAATAATACAGTGTGTTATGGGTTAGGGTTAATGTTTCCAAAACTAGAGGCCACAGAGTCTGTGGTAACAGCTGATGTAATGATGCAATAAGCAACTAGTTACGTATTTATTTCCTTTTATTGTTATTCAAGGGGTATTCATTGATTAGCAGGAGCTAGAATGAGGAATATGCTGAAAAGAACAGCATGGTGGTGCCTCGGAGATGCTCCAGGGCTACTTTGCTTCCTCAGGCCCTGAAAACTTGTTGGAGGCAAAATGGATTAAATCAGGAAATCTAAAGCGCGCTTTACATGCCACAATATATCTTACGATGTGTCGGCGGGGTCACGTCGTAAATGACGCACATCTGGCATTGTAAGGTACATTGTAGTGTGTGACAGGTACGTGCGATTGCGATTGAACGTTAAAACGTTCATCGCATACACGTCGTTGAATCCTGACGAATTGCACATCGGGTTGTTTAATATGCCCGAGGCAGCACACATCGCAGTGTGTGACACCCCGGGAACATTGAACAGATCTTACCTGCCTCCCGCGGCTCCAGCCGGCAAAGTGGAAGGAAAGAGGTGGGCGGGATGTTTACGTCCCGCTCATCTCCGCCCCTCTGCTTCTATTGGCCGGCTGCTGCGTGACGTCGATGTGACACCGAACGTCCCTCCCACTCCAGGGAGTGGACGTTTGCCGCCCACATCGAGGTCGTATGGACGGGTAAGTATGTGTGACGGGGGTTAGTCGTTTTTGTGGCACGTTCAACAAATTGAACGTGCCTCACATACGATGGGGGCGTTGCAAATCACATACGATATCGTATGCAAAATTGCAACGTGTACAGCAGGCTTTAGGAGAAAGCATCATGTCTAGGTGAATTTTTAGCGTCATTCGACCTTAAAACAGTACAATGATCTGAAGTATACCTCAAAGTCCACCAAGACTTGGTTTCAGTATAACCTAAGAAAAAGATTTTGGAGTGGTCATCACAGTTGCCCGACTTTAACCCAACATAACATTTTTGTTGGGATTTCAAGTAGGCGTTTGCAACATGTAAATCCATGAATATTAGTTTAGTGTACTGTAGGCCATAGACCATGAGGAATGAGCTAAGCATCCTCAGGAACATTGTCAGAAGCTGATATCTGGCTCGCATCACTTGACATCAAGTTATAACAGCCAAAGGGGCTCTACTAAACCGTAAATAATTCTGACATTGCAAAAGTGTCAGTTTGTGTTGAAGTTGGAGAAACCACTTGTTATATCAGTTTTATTGAACTTTTTAAATTGTTCTTATCTTTTGCAAATCTTTATTTTCAGTTTGAGTGTAAAGTGACTTCTTATAACCACCCATACCCTGTCATTCCTGGATATACTGGATTATGATCAGGGAATGTACCTTATAAATGAAAGAGTTGTTTTCCTCTATTAAATGTCCTAACAGTAGATGGATCTACTGCCAGACAATCTGTTACCATGATGGAAGTCATTTACCCATATTCATCTCAACTATACTATTACGTAGACTTGCCAAAGACAAAAGACTCTTGACATTAGTATTGTAATAGCCTGTCTAAGTAACTATATTTTAATTTAACTTATAAATCCCTAATCCCTTGTGTCTAAAGATGCCTAAACTGAACTGCTTTCTACTGACCCCGAATCAGAGATTATTAGTAATCTGTCTCAAGACGGCATCTGCCTACGTTCATTCTTTAGTCTTTCATGTACAATCCTTAGACTTTTTTTCATTGTCCTCATATGTGAGCACAATAGTTCTGAGCATACTCATTTTAAGGTTAGTAAGTAGAACTGTAATCACTTTTCTAGTATATTATACAGATGTTTGCTTCTTTTGTTTGTTTGAGGGTTTTGAAAAACAAAAACATGTCATATTTATAGATATTCTCTGGTCAGTGACGTAACTTAAAGTTTGTGAACCCAAATGCAAATGCTCCATTTGGGCCCCAAATATTGCAATTTTTTAATAGTAATGGTCTTTTCATATGGGCCAGGGCCCAGGTTCGATTGCAACCCCTGCATCTATTATAATTGTGCCCCTGGCTCTAGTGGTGGATCACCATGTCAGATACAAACTGGACACATATTTGTGATATTTTATATGCAAGAAACTTTTAATTAAAACAAAATATTAAAACACACTTGCAAACGCACACTTAAATTTGCTAAAAAAGAGGCATTAAAAAAAAGAGAGATCAGGAGAAAAAGTAGTATGCAGTATGCGGCTTACATTATATCATCTGATTGCATATTTGATTGTTTTCAAATTTTCCCAAATACTGAAATTCTAAATATTTGTCTAAGGGTTCCTTACGCTCATCATGTTGATTTGCCCTATTACGTTTTTATATTAGGTAGAGTCTGTGACGTAAAAATGTGTGCAATTTTTGCAGCTGTATTTAATTAGAGGATAAGCAGGTTGTAAGTTTACAGGTTACGTTAGCAAAATGTGTCGCCTGCCTGGAGCCACTGACTCAAGAGGTGAAATAGGAGAATAAAGGCAACCGCCCACAAAGCAGGAACTTGGACCCCACAACCCTTTAACCCCTATACAGGGATTTGGAATTATGACAGGGCCCAAGGGATCACTGCTCGTGGAAGATTGCAGTCCTAAGAAGAGCAGTAACCAGGCAGGGTCAAATCTACAAGGTAGAACAGGGAGAAAAATCGTCAGGCGGGAGAGTAATCAGATATCAAGCTAAGGGTCAAAACGGGAACAGGCAGCGAAGTACAAAAACGGCAGACAGAAGAGTGGTCGGTAAACAAGGTAAGGGTCAAAACCGGTGATAGCAGCAAAGTACAGGAACGGCAGGCAGAATAGTGGTCAGGTAGTCAAGCTAAGGTCAATATACGGGAATACAAACAAACAGCAAGGCACCAGAGAGAGTTGTGTGGTGCCTTCCCATTGGCCCCAGCTGAAAGGTAGCTACTCAGCCAGAAGGCACACACCACCACAGTCAACCAGTGATACTGCAGGTTCTAGTGAAATCCAGCCTAATAGATGAGCGGAGCCTGCACCCAGCAGAGCCACTGACTGCTCCCTCGTCCACAGCGCCACCCACAGTGGTGACGCGGCGGCGTCTGGTGATTGAAGCAGACGTCGACTCCAGTGGAGACGTGACACAAATATTATCAGTATAGATGAACGAATTGCTTTACGCAACCCCGGTTCATGGTCCCAGTAAGTGTTCTCTAGTCATTAACAGGAGCTGAATACATTTCCTTAACCTCCGGGATCTCAGGCTCGACTAGTTGATTAGTTGGACTGGCAAGATGTCACCTGTACATAGCAGATTACCCAGATAATTCAGTTCTGGACCCGGACTTGACCTGAACTCTATTCAAAGTCGCTGATTGGCAGTTTGGCTCTCCAGCCACATACAGGCAGCCATAAACAGAGCACTTTCGGGGAAGGGCAGGGTTTTTTTTCACTTTTTTTGTACACATTACAACCGATAACGCTATTGTTACCCCCAGTGCAAGCTATTTAAACACTGCAAGTGGCTCACACTGAGCTGACCCCCAAGCTGTACTGAAGCACAGTGATGCTCGAGCGAGTGGTATGCATATGTAAAGCATCCGAACGCCAACTCAAACACTGATTTATTTTTTAAAAGTCTATGTTTGGTACAAACACTGAACTGAACTGTTCAGATCTTCTCATCTCTAGTTATCTCTATAGGTTTTGATGCAAATTTAATTTAACTGGAAAATGTATTATATACCAGCGTTGGAATAGTTTACGACATGGCAACTGTTTTGCAGTGGTTACCAATCTCATTATCACATATGTCCGTTAATTATCTTTTTGTGCCTTTTTTGCTTTCTTTTCTTAAATTCTTCTTTATTGTGTGAAACTATGCAGTACATAATTATATACTATTTCTAAATATATTTCATTATTTACCCCCAGAGGTATAAAACCACGTATTTGGTGATTTAACCCTTATTGCTGATAGTAAATGTATGTCCAATCTGTGGATGCTTGGAAGCAAATAGACTTAAGGCTACTTTACACGCTGCGATATCGGTACCGATATTGCTAGCGTGGGTACCCGCCCCCATCTGTTGTGCGACACGGGCAAATCGCTGCCCGTGCCGCACAACATCGCCCAGACATGTCACACATACTTACCTGCCCGGCGACGTCGCTGTGACCAGCGAACCGCCTCCTTTCTAAGGGGGCGGTTCGTTCAGCGTCACAGCGACGTCACAGCTGCGTCACTGAACAGCCGCCCAATAGAAGCGGAGAGGCGGAGATGAGCGGGACGAACATCCCGCCCACCTCCTTCCTTCCGCATAGCGGCCGGGAGGCAGGTAAGGAGAGCTTCCTTGTTCCTGCGGTGTCACAGGGAGCGATGTGTGCTGCCGCAGGAACGAGGAACAACTTCATTACTGCTGCAGTAACGATTTTTGAGAATGGACCCCCATGTCACCGATGAGCGATTTTGCACGTTTTTGCAACGATGCAAAATCGCTCATAGGTGTCACACGCAACGGCATCGCTAATGCGACCGGATGTGTGTCACCAATTCTGTGACCCCAACGAGTTCGCATTAGCGATATCGTAGCGTGTAGAGCCCCCTTTACAGTTTCATCCAGTCAATGGCACGGACATAGAAACTTTGTGTCTGCCATTAGCATTGTCACTTGTAATATACATTTGACCTACCGCTGCAATGGCTTTTGACAAGTTATGATAAAACTATTTTTTTTTTCACAAAATATGATAGTATTGTTCATACATAGCCAACAACTACAACCCCATTTCTAAAAAAGTTATTACATTGTCTAAAAAGTAAAAAAAAAAAAGGAGAGAACACAATGATTTGGAAAATTCTTATAGTCAAAAATTGTATTCACAACAAAATCACGAATCAGAGGATGGCAGACATTTTTGCATTTTATTTGAAAAAAATTAACTCATTTAGAAATTAATGGCAGCAACACCTCTCAAAAATTTGTGACACAGTCATGTTTCTCATTGTGTAGCATCCTCTCTTCTTTTTACTACTGAATATTTATTACACTTAGTGTATTACCCGTAAAACAAAGGCAATTCACTATTTATCGTGGGAGGAAAACTGTCTAAACACAAAAAAATAACGGTATTGCTGCTATTGTTCATGTACACCAAAATGAGTAATCTATATGTACTCCAAAATGGTGTTATTGCAAAATAAGTTAGAATGCAAAAAATCAAGCCATCATATGGTCACTAGAGATGAGTGGACCCGTTGAAGATTGGGTTCGGCGTCTTCATCCGGACTTTAGATAAAGTTCAGTTTGTGTCCCGGACTTGACCTGAACTCCAATGTAAGTCACTAATTGGGCAGTTCGGGTCTCCCCCCACATTCAGCCGGCCATAAACAGAGCACTTCCAAGGGCAGGAAAGTGGGATTTTTGCTTTTTTTTTGGTTTGGTGTACACTACATCTGATCACGTTGTTGTTACCCCCGGGGAGAGCCGTTCAAATACCTCAAGCGGCTCGCACTGGGACGAGCACCGAGCGTACCGAAGTATAGTAATGCTCGCACAAGTGGTGTTCATATGTAAAGCACCCAAACTTCAATCCTGAACTCTGTTTTTTTGTAAATCTGTGTTTGGTACGAATACCGAACTTCGGGTTCACTCAGCTCTAATGGTTAAATCAGCAGGGAAAAAATATTGCTGTCTGCATGAGGTGACACAAAGACGAAAAAAAATCCTGTGATTCCTTAACATCAAAATGGACAAGTTCCATAAATGGGGTAGAAACAAAATGAAAAACAGCTGCAAATGTGGGACAACAAAAAATGTCCTCTCAACTCTCATTTCCCCAAAGATCCAGCACAGATGCTGCGGCAGTCTTACCAGTTTTTATGTACAATAGCTGCTGACACTTGGTTTCATATATATAGTAGGACCGTGAAGAAGGCTCATCGCGCTGAAACGTGTGGTCTATTGCTGGATTACACATTCTTTTTGTATGGAGATCCTCACAAGTCTGTAACAATTTTTACATGGATCAATAAAAAAGAAGAATCTTATTTACATGATGAAAATTCATCCTTTTACTTTCCTATATATATATATATATATATATATATATATATATATATATATATATAGCTCCAGTCTACTTTCAAATATATGAACTGACTTCAGACAGAAATGAGAAAAAAAATCACATGTAATGATATAAAGGGGGTAGTTAATCAAGACCGGCGAATCTCTCTCCAGTCTTGATGAGGGGATGTATTGGAGTAGCGGCTCCTGATTCATTAAGAGACTCATGTCTTTATGAATTTGACAAGTGGGGCCCGCCGATCCCCATTATGCCCCAGCCTTGCACACCAGACCTGCCCACTTCATTGGAGCTAGAGTGAGAATGGCATGAGCAGGCCAAAAGTCAGATTTTTTTTAGGCAACCTCATATTTGCACAAAAAATTATCACTTTTTATAGCTTTTTTTTCCTCTAGAAATCTGTTAATATATACTTTAGTGAATTGTCCTCATAAATTTATAGATATCAGCTTGATATATAGAGAAAAAAATCAGTATATCCTATATTTTAATTATTTAATACTCTGCTCTCTCTGTGATTTTGGGCCCAGTGGGCGGCTCTATCAGTGACTGACAGGTTTATTTGTATATTTGCATACAGTGTTAGCTGTCAATCATTGATAGGACCGCCCACTGGACCAAGAACCCCAGAATGAGCAGGAGAATAAATGATTAAATCACAGGTTATACCGAATCTTCTCTCACAAAACTATATATCAATCCTCTGCGCACCTCTTGCTCGATAATATGATGTCTGCAGAATGGACTGCTTTTCCATGGTAACTGGTTGCCTCTAAATAACTACTGAAAGTTATGCCATGTACTTTTTTCCCTTTTTATGTCTTTAATGTACCTTTTTGCTGCTTCGTAATGCGGATATGTGACCGTAGCCCTGCTGTGTTCACCTATGATCAGTGAAGTTTGGTATTCTGATCACTTGCAGATTAGATTACACAAGCTTTTTACTAATTTGCCATTGAAAAGTTAACTTTATACCACTCTGCAGATTTGCACAGAATATCCTATAGAATAAAAAATATAAAACCAACTTTCCTTGAACCTTTATTGTCTAAATCAGAGCCAATATAGTGGCACAGTAGCTGATTAAGAATTGATTCAATTTCCCGACTTCTGGAATGAAATTTCATTTATTCTTAATAAACTGTTCGATGAAAATACATCAGTTGTAAAGAGGGCAGCATTAATCACTGTCATGGAAATTGCCGTGCTGAAAATGACATTACTTTATATAATAACTGCACTGTATATCTTTGCTGAAGATGAAACTATTTGAAAAAAAAAGTTTTGGATGTGAAACCGTGTCAATGGTTGCTGCTCTTGTTCCCTGCTGTTCCACCAAAATAAAGGCAGGTGCCAATAAGCTTCCTACTAGGAAAATAGTATGGTACGTATCATCTCACGGGGAAATGTCACCCTTAAATTATCTTTTGTTATATCTGAAACTGAATGTACCTAAGCATATGTGACCCAGGACCCACAATGTCCCCCCCTCATCCCCCCCCAAAAAAAGTGCAATATTTATTCCATATGATTATCTCAGAGCTGTGCCAAAGTTGATTATTTTATGCAGTTTGGTTCCTATGTGAGTAACAAATCACTTCTAAAGCCTGCTTTACACGATTTGCAACGCCCCCATCGTATGTGTGGCACGTTCAATTTGTTGAATGTGCCGCACAAACGATTAACCCCCGTCACACGTACTTACCTTCCATACGACCTCGATGTGGGCGGCGAACATCCACTTCCTGGAGTGGGAGGGACGTTTGGCGTCACATCAACGTCACGCGGCAGCTGGCCAATAGAAGCGGAGGGGTGAAGCTTAACGGGACGTAAACATCCCGCCCACCTCCTTCCTTCCGCATTGTGGGCCGGGAGCCGCAGGACGCTGGTAAGATCTCTTCATCGTTCCCGGGGTGTCACACACTGCTCTGTGTGCTACCCGGGTACGATGAACAATCTGACGTGCAATTCTAGAGAAAGGTATGATGTGTATGCGATGAACGTTCTAACATTCAATCGCAATCGCACGTACCTGTCACACACTGCAATGTACCTTACGATGCCGGATGTGCGTCACTTACAATATGTCGGCGGGGTCACGTCGTAAGATACGTTGCAGCGTGTAAAGCGGGCTTAAGATATAACATACAATACCAGAACATGGTTTTAGAATGAATTCTTCCAGAACCACAGTCATATCTCTAGGAGGTTCAGTGATTACACTCAACCCTGGCACCTGAGGGGACATTTGTATTATACATGTTATATGGTAAATGAGGGACCATTTCCAGATCTTTAAGTATGCCTGTGAGTGTAACAGAATAGCCCCCAGTTGGGAGGCCGTAGATTACTCTGCTTCTGGAAGTCATTAATATTCTTGTTGGCTGTCTTCATTACATAACTCCTTTTTTCTGAAATGTGTATATCTAATGAATAGTTATGAGGTTACTGCTTTATGGAAAGTATGGCAGCTTTGTTTAGGTGGTGGCTAAATAAAATTAAATATACTGTATAACTGAGTATATTAAAAGCACTATACTTTATTGTAGTAATGTGTGTCTTGTGATTTGTATTCGTAGTCAAATGAATTATAAAAGGGAGTACAAAAAAAACACAACAACTGGTGCTGGTGTAATTTAGAAATTCCCAAGATATCCAACCAAGCTTTTTGCACTTTTCTCAGTGACTGTATAGATATTGGAAATATGATTAATATGTGCTGGTTTAGAGAAGTAATTATAGTAGATTATATTCCTTTTATGAGGCATTAATAGTATTAGCCAGACTTATAAGGATAAATCCACATAGTTATGATAAACTCTTAGTAAACTTTCCAGCTCTCGCTCTGCCTCTACACTACATTTCACAAGAAGCATTTCTAGACAATATTCTCATACAGCAGCTCACATATTTCCCTTCCTCACCCCGGGCACTTAATTTGCAAAGTACTATCCTGAGACTTTTCTACAGTCTCAAGATGGGTAAATCCATGCACACACAGAATCTCATTCATAACATTCCTCCAACTTCACGTAAATATGTTCTATCTTCACACTCCAGGCCGGGGCTCCTCAACCTGTGGCTCGAGAACCACATGTGGCTCTCAGATTGGTGATGTGTAACTCGCAACTGTCTATGGCAAGCAAGTCTCCAGATGGTGACTTTTATGAGTACTCCCACAGAAAAAAGCTCATATGAATGGGGGTAACCTGGGAAACCCAGGTTCTTGGTATGTGTAATTCCTGTGAAAAATCTTTGTTTCTTATTATACCTGTAATGGGGGCTCTGGGTGTCACTACAGTGATGGGCGGCCTGGAGCTGGATGTGGCTCGTGACCCTCTCTCACATCTGAATGTTGCTAGGTTGGGGACCTCTGCTTTAGACAATAGTTTTGGTACCAAACAGGCTTTCGGAGAGTAATGAGTCATATAATATAATCATATATTATCATGTATGGACGTCCAGTAGCATTTATTTTAACCAAAGTCACAAGTAGATATGATTACCTGTTCTTTGTGGAGCCTTTAGTCTTCATTTCTATTCTTTCCATCCCTCCCTGTACACATCACCAGCCATAGTAAACTTGCTCACCATTCAGGTCTCACCGCAGAGCTGCTGACTTAGCCATTCAAAGCACAGACAGGAAATCTCTGTACTCTGTGCTTTGAATGGACTGTAGCAGAAAGTGAAAAGCTCTAAGGCGGGCTTTGCACACTACGACATCGCAGGTGCGATGTCGGTGGGGTCAAATCGAAAGTGACGCACATCCGGCGTCACTTGCGATGTCGTAGTGTGTAAATCCAAGATGATACGATGAACGAGCGCAAAATCGTCGTCATCGTATCATCGCTGCAGCCTCCGACATTTCCATAATGCCGGGGGAGCGACAGGTACGATGTAGTTCCTCGTTCCTGCGGCCGCACACATCGCTGTGTGTGAAGCCGCAGGAGTGAGGAACTTCACCTTACCTGCCTCCCGGCTGCAATGAGAAGGACGGAGGTGGGCGGGATGTTTACATCCTGCTCATCTCCGCCCCTCCACTTCAATTGGCCGCCTGCCGTGTGACGTCACTGTGACGCCGCACGACCCGCCCCCTAAGGAAGGAGGCGGGTCGCCGGCCAGAGGGACGTCGCACGGCAGGTATGTGCGTGTAAAGCTGCCGTAGCGATAATAATCGCTACGGCAGCTTTCACTAGATATCGCACGTGCGACGGGGGCGGGACTATCGCTGCAGCATCGGTAACACATTGTTACCGATGTTGCAACGTGCAAAGCCCGCCTAAGACACATCACCACATGTGACAGCTAAAGAATGGAGCAGAATTTCAACAGCAAGTAAATTAAGACATATCTTCATTTCTGAATGGCTTTGCAATGCTTTGTCTTTGTGCCCAAAAACCCCTTTAAGAATTATGCAGTTCTCATTAACACCAAGGCCTGTTTTTATGATAAGAGGTAATCCAGTGCAAAAGATCTGCTCTTTAATAAACTCGGAACTCCCTAATAGGGTATTTATCATCAGTCTCTCTAA
Organism: Anomaloglossus baeobatrachus; assembly: GCF_048569485.1. Classification (NCBI taxonomy): domain Eukaryota; kingdom Metazoa; phylum Chordata; class Amphibia; order Anura; family Aromobatidae; genus Anomaloglossus; species Anomaloglossus baeobatrachus. The sequence continues at coordinate 178,157,182 of NC_134358.1, forward strand.
TTAGACAATTCCTGTAAATATCATATAAAACTTCCACACAGTATTTATCAAAACTATATAAGTATGCAATACATTTGGAATCATTGTCCTACTTTGCAATGAACATGCAGTATACTTCTCTTTAAGCTTTGGAATAGAAAATCCATTAAATATGAATATTTTTCCGCACAATGCCTGGTGAATGGAAGTTTTAATTAAATCTAAAAGTAGATATTTAAAAGAACAAGAATCAAATTAATTGTAAAGAGAATCACACATTTGTTTCAGTGACAAGCTTTTTTTTTTCTTTTTTTGTTGGAAGCAAGGCAATCTTTGTATCTCTTTGTGAAATTGCAACCACAATATCATTTCTTTCTTTTATAATTTTTTGGGCTAAGTGACTTTCTGTCATAATCACTGAGAGATTTAACTGGTGCGAAGCAGATGATTAATATGAAAAGTGCAAAGTAGTGTAACGATACAAAAACACACTAAAGTCTCACATATGGTCATGTTAACATAATAATAGTTGGTTTCACATAGTGCATTACTTATCCTCTATTGATCATCTTAGTCTTGGTGTAGATGATACTTGCATAGAATCATTCAATCCTTGGAATTGTACAAGCCATATGCCCATACAGTGATTTTTTTTTTGCTGAGGTGGGCTCGACTTAATCACAAGTGGCTACTCAGTATGAGACATTTGCACTATAAAGCATGGCTAGAAAAACAGCAGAAGTGGAAGAATGAAACTTGTTAAATATACACTATTTCAGAGAAAGAAGACAAAACAGGCTGGAAAACTAAAATATTCAGAGGCTTAGTTCAGGGGAAAAGTAAATGAATCAGATAAGAGAATATAAGAAGGGGATTTAGGAATAATACATTAGGACAGGGCTTTAAAAACACAGAAAAATGTTTTGTATAAGAACAGTTTTTATAATTAATAAACTATATTGCACACCAATGCTAATGGGGAAGTGTGGAGTATCTACAAAGGGGCGCGATGCCTTAGATTTGGCTCTGTGAAGGTTTATTTGACTATCTAAAAAACAGTACTATGTGCGCACTGGGAAATGGAATTTTCTTGAGAAAATTCCGCATGCTCTCAAAGATTACCGCACCCGCGGTAAAAAAACGCGGCAAACCGCACCCGAAAACCGCATGCGGTTTGCCGCGGTTTGCTGCGGTTTTACCGCGGTATTGTTCGCGGTATTGCCGCGGTTTTGCCGCGTGCGGGTTGGGATGTGCTTTATTGCATTCAATGCAATAAAGCACATTGAAAAAAAAAAAAAAAAGTCATTTAATTCTGAGATAGTAGATAGATAGAAGAATAGATAGAGGGATAGATAGATAGATAGAGGACAGATCGCTGCATTTCCCACGGTCGGCAGTGAGTTCACATTACCGGCCGTGGGAAATGACCGGTAATTACCTCTGCTGTCTGCTGCATTCATTCAGCGCTGTGTCTGTGACACATCGCGGCTGGATGTCAGCAGTGCAGGACCCTGTGGATTACGCCGGAGCGGTGGATTACGCCGGAGCTTTGCTGCGGGAGGGGTTAATAAAATGGTGAACGAGGCTTGTTTGTTTTATTTAAAATAAAGGATTTTTCGGTGTCTGTGTTTTTTTCACTTTACTTACGGGTTGATCATGTCAGCTGTCACATAGACGCTGCCATGATCAAGCCTGGAGTTAATGGCGGTGGCCCCCACCATCATTAACCCCTTGTATTACCTTGCTGCCACTGCTACACGGCAGCAAGAAGAGCCGAGGACACGCCGGTGCTGCCGCATAATGCATGCGACAGTCCCGGGGCAGCTGCGGCTGATATTCTCGGCTGCCGGAGGGGGAGTGAGGCGGGGGACATTAACCCTGCCCCTCTCCCTCCCCAGCCTGAGAATACCGGGCCGCCGCTGTGTGCTTACCTCGGCTGGACGGTAAATATGCAGCGGAGCCCACGTTCTTTGTTTTCTATATTTCCGTTTTCTTTCTATGTGTGTTCTATATGTCTGTGTTCTATGTGATCTATGTCTGTGATGTGTGTGTGTGATCTGTGTGTTGGTTTACTCTCTGCACGGCTTCCTCTTCCTGTAATGACATCACTTCCCTGCAAAACCGCAGACAGGCGATGTACATTACCGGAGGTAAACCGCGAAATACCGCAGGGAATAACGCAGGAAAACGCAGTGAACTGCACAGAATTTGCTGCCTGCGTTATTCCCTGCGGGATTTCATGATTAACATTGGAGTCAATGGAGTGAAATCCCGCAGCGATGTGCGGAAAAGAAGTGACATGCACTTGTTTTTGCTGCGGGATTCCCGCAGCAAAACATGCAGCTGTCAAATTCCGCCCAGTACGCACAGTATTTTTTTTCTCCATAGGATTTGCTGGTGATTCTCTGCAGAGATGTTATGAACATTTTCTGCAGCGAAACATGCAGCAAATCCGCGGAAAATCCGCGGCAAAATCCGGTAAGTGCGCACATAGCCTTAGGCTTGAAAAGTTAAAGGGGTCGTCCGAAGACAAAAGGAAATTACATTTAAATCCCTATCTATTTAATGCTATCATCTAATCTGCTTTCTAATATACTTTTATTAAAAATTCCTTGTGAATCTCTAACTACACTAACTACTATTCTATTTTTTTATAGTTCCTGTTTGATGACGATTTGTTTGAAAAACCCAGTGCATGCTGGGATGCTCAAACAAAGTGTCATAAGGGTGCAGAGTCTGTGGCAGTGACCAAAGCCTCTGTCCCCTCCCTGAAACAAAGTGTCATCATGACTGGTTTCAGGGGCTTATCTGTCCCTCAGTGTTCCTGCTGTGTCTCTCCCTCCCTGCACTGTGCACAGTGTAATCTGCTCAGATCTGTAACGATCAACTCTCTCTATACCCGGCATTCAGGAGACCAGTGAAGTCACCATCGGGGGCAGCTCCAGTCTCTTGCATGTCTGGTATACACAGCACTGATCATTACAAATCTGTGCCAAAACACATTGAACAGCACAGAGAGGGACAGTGCAGAGACAGTAGGCACAGATCAGGGAGGGACACAGAGTGACAAACCAGCCCCTAATGACGCTTTGTTTCAAGGAAAGGATTGAGGCTGCGGTCAGTACCACAGACTCTATCCCCTGAAGTCAGATCGTTTGAGTATCCCACCATGCACTGAGATTCTCAAACGAATCATCATCAGACAGGAAATAGATAAAATATAGAATAGTAGTTAGATAGTGTAGTTAGGCAATTTTTAATACAAGCATATTAGAAAGTAGCTTACATTGTAGCATTAAATAGATAGAGATGTAAATGAAATTTCTGTTCATAACCTGGATAGACCTAAAATATGTCTTTCGGGAGACATGTATTATATTAGAATTCTAAATAGAGAAATAGCACTTAACTAAATTACTGTTTGTGGTTAGACTGAATATATGTTAAAGGAGATGAAAAGAATGAATGTCTTTATTTAATAAGTGGGAAAAATGTACATACAGTGATAAAGAATGTAGAAGTTGCACAAATTAAAAACCAAAGAAAAACATTTTGCAGCGTATGTGGTAAATTGATTAAAGTACGTGCACACAATCAGGACTCGCTGCGTCCTGGACTCAGCGGGTCCTGACCTGCGGGTCCGCGAGTCTCTTCTGCAGGAGACCGCAGCTGCTCGTGCCTATGATCAGGGTTCAGTGCGCTGCGGAATCTCGCTTGTGTTCTCCCTACGGGGGACACTTGCGACTCTGCAGCAAACAATTTACATTCTGCGGATCGGAAAGTTGCACCGCACGTCAGTATTTGCTGCGGGAAAAACAAGCACATTAGGCATGGGATTTCTAGAAATCCAGTCCACTGTGGAAGTACTACCGAATCCGGACTGTTAAGGATTGGGTTGTTTATTTGTCAACGTGTTTTAGAGATAATTCTTTTTGTCCTGATAAAGGAGAATTATCTCTGAAACGCATTGACATATAAAGATCGCGATCCTCATCAGTCGGGATTTAATAATACTTCCATAGCAGCTCGGCTTTTAACCCTTTAATCTTCCTGCACTGATTATGCAAATAACATGGTCAAGGGTTGCATGGTTTCCAAAAGAAGTCAGCCATGTTTTTCAAACCACGGACGACAACTTTTAGACAACGCCATTATTATATTAGAAAAGCAAAGTAACTTTTAGGAACAAGTATCTGAGGTCACACACATTGTTCTCTGCCTCATGAAAATCCATAAAGCTTTGGCTGTTTGGCTTACGCTGTGCCTAGTTATGTTGGGATCCCGTTGGGAAAGCTTAGTCACAGGGAACACATTTTGGAAATGAATAATAAAAAAAAGGAAACAATAAAATAAAAAGTCGCTTTACTGACAGTAAGTCTCAGCTGATAAAAGTTTCGGGCTGGTGAAAATCTTTTCAGCCTATTTTTGTTTGCATGTTGCGATTTGCATTATTTGAAATAAACATTTTTGCGATCCGCCAGTGTGAATGGGCTTTCACAATGCTATGCTAAGTAGCAGCACCACATGCTTAGCAGTAGGCTTCCCACTGTCTGATTTGACATTTCTTCAGCTTGATTGTTACTTGTTAGCTGCAATGAGACCACATAGAAATAAATTGCCATTTCCTTGATTGCTTAGTGTGTCATAGAAAGATGTACATAGTATCCTGATATGAAAATTACTTGAAAATAACGAAGACCTTACTGGAAAGAATATATAATTGGAAAGAATTTCTAAGTGTCGGAGTCTTTTATAATTATGACGATTTAAAATCCCAATCAGGGAGGAATTCTGGCTGTTTTCACCTTATTTTGTCTATGGAATCAAAAACAAATAATGCCTGCTTGTTCTTGTATTTTGAGATTTTAGTTTATTTATCCTGCTTCAATGACTTATTGTCACACTATTCTAGTAGCGGTGACACTGTTGAGCTCTTCTCTTGTTATGGAGCTCAGTGTCTGCTCTGTTTTTCATTCTAATGAGTTTGAATTGACTTTAAGAGGATGGGATCGTAAATAGCACGACTGTATGGGGCACTTTGCACACAACGACATCACAAGCCGATGCTTGCGATGCCGAGCACGATAGTCCCCGCCCCCGTCACAGCAGCGATATCTTGTGATAGCAGCCATAGCGAACATTATCGCTACGGCAGCTTCACATGGACTCACCTGCCTTGCTAAGTTGATCTGGTCGGCGACCCGCCTCCTTATTAAGGGGGTGGGTCGTGCGGCGTCATAGCGACGTCACACAGCAAGTGGCCAATAGAAGCGGAGGGGCGGAGATGAGCGGGATGTAAACATCCCGCCCACCTCCTTCCTTCCGCATAGCCGGCGTGAGCTGCAGGACGCAGGTAAGGAGATGTTTCTCGCTCCTGCGGCTTCACACACAGCGATGTGTGCTGCCTCAGGAACGAGGAACAACATGGTACCTGTCGCAGTCGCGTAATTATAGAATTCCCAGACACTACACCGATGATACAATTACGACGATTTTGCACTCGTTAATCGTATCATCTAGGATTTACACACTACGATGTCGAGTGCGATGCCAGAAGTGCGTCACTTTCGACATGACCCCTTCGACATCACACCTGCGATGTCGTAGTGTGCAAAGTGCCCCTAAGTATAGCCATGATCGTCTTTCTAACTAGTTTGTGGTCCAACAAGATTAGAGCTTCGTAAAAGTAGTATGCACTTATTGACTTATTCATACATTTCAAAAATGCCTGCTTCAGTTTTTCACAATCAGGTTCTATGTATGTTTTTCATGGATATACTTGTGCTGTTGATAGTCTGTAGGATTAATTTTTCAGCTTGAACTATGCGGTTTACACAAAACATTAGAAACTTGTTGGATATTGAGCCAGATGTCCATATGTCAGAGACAAAAACGAACAGGATCAGACTCACTCCAGTCTATAATGGAGGATCACGCATATCTCTCAGTCTCCATCTGGCTCCAACATTCTTTCCCAGCTTGCTCAGCCAATTTGTCCTCTCCTCTGCTGCTGCACCTCCGTTTCCAGGTTGCAGATAAGGCAGCGCTCACATCAGCGGTATTTTGCCGCAAAACCGTATCCGTCACAAATGCGTTTCAGTTCCATTCATTTCCAATTGAATCTCAGCAAGATGCGGTCACATGCGGTTGTATATGACGCACGCAACCGCATGTGATCGCATCTTGCCGCAATTCCATTGGAAATGAATGGAACTGAAACGCATTCGTGATGGATCCGGTTTTGCAGCAAAATACCGCTGATGTGAGCGCTGGTTAAGAGTCAGTGCTTCTGGGAGTTGTAGTCAGAAGCATTGCAGCAAAAGAGGGATTAATGTCTCTCACTGTGAAGCACGGTCTGCTCCAAGCTGCACCAGTCTCTGTACACATAGCTCACATTCCCACTGCAGGTGTTACAAGTATAGTTGAAACCAGAAGTTTACATACACTATCTAAAAAGACACATCTGTAGGTTTTTCACACTGTTTGACATGAAATCAGAATAAACCTTTCCTTTTAGGTCAATTAGGAACCAAAATTATTTATATTTGCCAAATGCCAGAATAATGAGAGAGAGAATGTTTTAGGGCATTTTTAATACTGTCTGCAAGGACAAACGTTTACATACATTTCATTAGTATTTGGTATCATTGCCCTTAAACTGTATGACTTGGGTTAGTCGTTTTGCATATCCTTCCATAAGCTTCTCACAATAGTTGATAGGAATTTGGGCCCATTTCTCCTGACAAAACTGGTGTAACTGAGCCATATTTGTAGGTCGTCTTGCTCGCACCTGCCTTTTCAGCTTTGCCCATAAGTTTTCGATAGGACTGAGATCAGGGTTTTGTGATGACTACTCCAACACATTGACTTAGTTATACTTAAGCCACTTTGTAACCAGTTTGGTAGTATGCTTCGGGTCATTGTCCATTTGGAAGACCCATTTCCACTCAAGCTTTAAGTTCCTGGCTGATGTCTTGAGATGTTGTTTCAGTATTGCCACATAATCATAATGCCGTCTATTTTGTGAAGTGCACCATTCACTTCAGCAGCAAAACAACCACACAACATGATGCTACTACCCCTGTGTTTCACAGTTGGGATGCTGTTCGTAGGCTTCAAAGCTTCTCCCTTATTCCCCCAAACATAACGATGGTCATTATCGCTAAAAAGTTCAATTTTACTTTCGTCAGACAACAGGACACGTCTCCAAAATTAAAGTTTTTATTTCTGTGTGCATTTGCAAACACCAATCTAGCTTTGTTATGTTTTTTTTAGTAATGGCTTCTTTCTGGCAGAGTGGCCTTTCAGCCCATGTTGATACAGTACTCTTTTCACTGTGGATAATGAAACAATCTTACCAGCTTCTGTCAGCATCTTCACAAGGTCTTTTGCTTTTGTTGTTGGGTTGATACTGACCAAAGCACGTTCATCTCTGGTACACAGAACCCATCTCTTTCCTGAGCGGTGTGATGGCTAAACATTCCCATCCTGTTTGTACTTGCGTATAATTGTTTGCACAGATGAACGAGTCACCTTCAGGGATCTGGAAATTGCACCCAAGGATGATACTAGAACCAAATCCACAATTCTCTTCCTGAGATCTTGGCTGATCTCTTTTGACTTTCCCATGATGCTAGACAAAGAAGGGGAGTATTTCAGGTGTGCTTTAAAATCCATCCTCATATGGGCTGTCCCCTATTGTTTACAGGCATAATAGTCTTAAGGGTACTTTACACACTGCGACATCGCTAGCAATCTCAGTAGCAATGTGAAATTCTAGATCGCAAGTGCGATCTTTCGAGATCGCACATGCGTAAAATGACCTATGTGCGATCTCGAAAGATCGCACTTGCGATCTAGAATTTCACATCGCTAACGAGATCGCTAGCGATGTCGCAGTGTGTAAAGTACCCTTTAGTGTATGTAATCTTTTGACTTTGTAAAAAGTAATAAAACTGCCTTAAAACATTAAAATATAAGCTGTAAACTTAGGTTAATTTCCAAGTTTGAAATAATTTGTACCAAGTGACCTTGTTATCATATTGTATTTCTGAAGGGTATTGGCACACTTTCCAATATTACAAAAAATACTGCTGACATTTTCTCAAATCAATTTGCTAAAGCTTTTTTCCTAAAATGGATTTTATGCAGTGTCAGTCTGTTTAAAACTTTGGCTTATTTTTCAGCGCAAAATTTAGAATACATTATGGAAAACACAGGACAACCTCTTACATTTATGCAAATGCGTGAAAGGTGAATTCTGTGTTGGTAATTGAAGTGGATTGTTTTTACCTTTTTCCTTTGTATTTTTTAATAGCCATCTCATAATACTTTTATTCTTATTGATATTTTATAGCCATGAAGGGGTTTCAAGTTTAATAAACGTGGGATTTCCCAGTGTTATTAAAAAAGGTTCTCGGCTTTAGGATTCATTCATATTTGCATATAAAAAAAAAATCAGTCCCATTCTGATCCAGAAAAAGTGGGGCGAGGGAAATCCGTTTGGTATTCCATATGTCATGCGAGTGCTATACGTGCCTGCAATATTTTTTTCACCTATTATTCGTATGCTATGTGTTGTTTTTTTTCTTAGCAATTTTTATCCAACAATCATTTACAGGACCATTTACAGTTTTCTATGCTACTGATTGGTAATGTATCCGTAAAAAATGGCCTATCCGTTTTTTTCTCTGAACCATAGACTTGCATTGGTAAGTCTCCTTTATACTCAGTCCTACGAATCATGTTGCGATTTTTTTCACCAGCCAGATAACAGCTGAGGAAAAACTCACAGATCATCGTTCATTGAACAACATTGGCGCAAGTGCAATGCAATTTTGTATCTCATTGCACTTGGTGTATTTATTCACAGATGTAAGCGAAAGCATAGACAATCGCAGTAAGAAGGCTCCCTTGATAATAAGATGATCACAAATTATCCTCCTTCTGGGACTCCTACTAATCAGCTGTAATTTGTAGAAAACCATTATGGAAAAAAAGAAGTAATACACAGTGTCCACTGGATCAATGGGCCATCTGTGTAATGCAGAAAAAAGGCAGATCCTCTGGAGCAAATGTTGCTGTTAGTCACCAAATGGAAAAAAGGTAATGACTGCACAACCACTGAAAATGCAAAAACTTTATTATTTTGTTTATTAAAAGGGTTTAAAAAAAAGTGATCACCATTGGTGACAGACTTATGTATTTCTGGCATATACGCGCTTATTCATAGTCGTGTGACTTAGGGAGCTGTGCACACCAGAAACACGTAATGGTGATGATATTTTTATACCTTCTTAATAAAGAAGAAACAAAGTTTTTCTGTTTTCAATGGTTGTCATTGATTCCTTTTTCTTCAATTGGTCAATATTGCTGGTCTGCAATGAATTAGAGGGCAATGTTTTCATAGGGACTGTATTTGGTAATATGGCAGCTTTCGCAATAGTACTCTTTTCTCAATCATCTGTTTGTAACCAATCTCTGCTACGGTGAAGAATTGAAGATCAAACAGACAAGCCCCCTACTAGTAGAAGATATGAAAATTGGCGTTCTGAACCGGACAACCAACCCATTTGTATAAGTCCTAAACATGTTTTCACAGCTCAGCAATTCATGACAAAGATAATAATACTTGTTTATATGACTTGTCAGAGGTACCAGGGAGGATCAGATAGTCGACTCTGGTAATTCTAATAGTGAATAGTAAAAATTGTACCACAGCAACCTAAACTATATATCCAGTATTATGGTGTTACTGCTGAACCCTAACATTCTCACGGGAATGAATAAACCAGGGGAGATGTAAAACCAGAAATTCACAGGTCCTAAAACAGGCTAGTACTTGCACTAGACCTTACCTTGATAAGATCACAAAATTGCGCCCCTATTTTTTGACGACTGACCTTGAGTCCCCTTACATGCACCCTATGCTGTAAACCAAGTGTAACACAAAAACAGTAAACATAAATTAAGTTCACACAGGGCTAGAAGCGTGCAAACACAGTTGTACAGAAAGAATGGAATACAAGAAACCAAAAAAAAAAAAACAGATTATGTGGAAACCCGTCCAAACCTAAATGAAACAAAATAGGAAATAACTGGGAAGGGATTCAAGCAAACAAACTGCAGGGAATAGCCAAAGCAATGTCTCAGAAAGAAAATATTAACCGAGGATCTGGAACTCCAGCCAATCATCTATCCAGAGATACAGCCAGCACTAAAGCATGTGAGCAGAAAGTATCCTCCCAAAATTTAATTGGCCAAACCAAGCGAGAAAGTGCACATACATGAATAGAAGTGAAAGAGGAAGACAGAGAATAAGAAAGAAAGACAAGAGATCTTCAGCAGTTGACCAACATAAACCAGGCTGTGGTCGAACCACGCGGGAAACCAACCAACAACCAGAGATCACCAGTTTGAACCCCGGAGTGGAGCCATGACACATGGGTACAGAATTGCTTGGGCTATTTTCAGAGTTGCACCTCTTGTGGCCACAACATACTCACTATATCAGCTGTATCATAATAATGTATGATGTTCTAATGTAGAGCTGTTTGTCAGTGCGGGGGTCGCAGTTATTTTTATATGACAGGTTTCCATATTATGAGCAGGAAATAAGATATAGATTAAGAGCCATTTCTGATCACTGCAGGATATACTCATAGTTCTGGATTTGCTGTAGACTCCAGTTTATGTAGTACTTTCTGTTGTTGGGGGGGATGCTACGGGGTCTATATTTTTCTGACTGATGCACCAGTCAGCCATGGCTTCATGTGTTATGAAGTTTTGGTATGCTTTTGCATGAAATGTAGAAGTGTAAAGTAAGTGGCAATTTCATGTCCAGTCATAATGTCACTCAGAAAAATAACCCGATAAGTTTGTTCTTGTGAATGACATTCATGGCATTTTTACTTTAGACATTGTTTAATGCTCTAGAACTTTTTCTCAGCTCTGCGGGGATAAGCTTGAGGCTCTGTATGAGACTATTGCACATTTCATCACATTTTCTTCAATTATATCAGTCACAACTTTGTGAAGCTTAGGTAAGTTTGCGTGCCTCATGGCCCACTTTATGATTGACAGCACTAGATGATGGCACTTTCATTTGAAAGGCTGCAATGCTGAGATTGTTTACTTCCTTTCACTGTATGGTTTCATTCTTTAGTTGGTTTCATATACTTTGGAAGTGATGGCAGTCACAGTTGGAGATTATTAGATTTCGCTATAACAGTGAAATCTCCTTTGCATATGTATATTATATGAGATGCTGTAGTCAGTAAAGTGAATTTTGAGAACACAGTTATAAGCAAGTCAGATAATTAGGGATCTTCAGAAATCCTTGGCACAGAACACAGTGATTTATTCAATAATCCAGAATAAGCATGTGCATGTAATGATGTCACATAGCATCATTGGAGACAATGGGGGGCATATACTTATATATGCTCAAAATCACACACATGAATAAGCCAAGTTTGGGGTAGTCTCTTGGCGTATAACATTTGCATGGACAAGGCCTATTATATGAACTAGTGGCACTATATCTTGGGTTTTGTTCCATAGTGAACACCGGTAGTTAAAGAGGATGTCCAATACTTAAATATTGACCAACTACACCTTAGGATAGGTCATCAATGTTTGATTGTTTGGGGTCTGACATCCTCCACCCCCGCGGATCATCTGTTCTCGGTCCGGCGGCAGGAGGTGGCCAGAAATGCTCAGTTCCGGAGTATTCTTCTGATAGTGGCCATGACCAGGTACTACACATTCTCCTCCTATCGATTTGTATGGGAGGCAGATGTGCAGTTCCCGGCTGCAGATGATCATCATCAGGGGATGGGGAAGCTCCGGAACTGAGCATTTCTGGCTGCCTGCTTCTGGCTTCAGCACTGAGAGTAGCTGATTGGTAGGGATGCCTGGTGTCGGATCGAGGACAATCAGACATTGATAACCTATCCTAAGGGGTACTTTGCACGCTGCGACATCGCTAGCCGATGCTAGCAATGCCGAGCGCGATAGTACCCGCCCCCGTCGCACATGCGATATCTTGTGATAGCTGCCGTAGCGAACATTATCGCTGCGGCAGCTTCATGCGCACTTACCTGCCCTGCGACGTTGCTCTGGCCGTCGACCCGCCTCCTTCTTAAGGGGGCGGGTTGTGCGGCGTCACAGTGACGTCACACGGCAGGCGGCCAATAGAAGCGGAGGGGTGGAGATGAGCGGGACGTAAACATCCCGCCCACCTCCTTCCTTCCGCATTGGCGGTGGAGACAGGTAAGGAGATTGTCACATCCCTACCGGAGTCCGCTCCTGCGACTTCTGCTCCGATCGCCAGACGACGCCGTGTTCCCGCTGGTGATGGGAGAGGAGTCGGTGCCCGTGGCTCTGCGGAGCACAGGCTCCGCTTATCCACTGGGCTGGGTTTCCCTGGAACCTGCAGTACCACTGGATGACTGTGGATGGCGTGTGTCTTCCAGCTGAAGTTGCCAACATTCACCTGCAGCCAATGGGAAGACACCACACCCTTCTTATTCCCCCTCCTGTCACATGACCACTGCCAGAGATAGTTCTGATTTCCTGGCTCCTGGTCCGCCCTATTCTGTTTTGTGATTCCTGTGTGCTGACTTCTGCGTGTTTTCTGACTACCCTTCTGCCTGCTGTTTATGTACCTCGCTGCCCGATCCGGATTTGACCTCTGTTACGTTTTCTGATTACGTCCTTGTCTGCCGATTCTGTCCCTGTTCTGCTATTCCTGGTTTGACCCTGCCTGACGATTACTCTCATCGGACTGCTGCCTTCCACAGGTAGTGATCTCCAGGGCCCTGTGTAATTCCAAATCCCTGTATAGGGGTTAAAGGGTTTCAGGGTTCTGGGGGTCCTGCTTGGTGAGTGGCTTCCCTCTAGTCTCTCCATTACATCCCACCTGAGTCTGTTGATCCAGGCAGGCGTTACAGAGATGTTCCTTGCTCCTGCGGCTTCACACACAGCAATGTGTGCTGCCGCATGAACGCGGAACAACATCGTATCTCCTATTGGTGCGACATTATGAAAATGTCCGACGCTACACAGATCACCGATTTACAACGCTTTTGCGATCGTTTATCGGCGCATCTAGGCTTTACATGTTGCGACGTCGTTACCGGCGCCGGATGTGCATCACTTTCGATTTGACCCCGACGATATCGCAGTAGCGATGTCGCAACGTGCAAAGTACCCCTAAGGATAGGTATCAATGTTTGAGTAGTGGACAACTTGTTTAATGACTCATATTAGTATTTGTCCAATTACTCTTCAACCAGTGATTGGCAACAATTACCACCTTGTAACACTCTAGAAAAACCTGCATCAGTCCATTAGTCACACTCAAAGGATCCCCAGCAAATACATAATTCAGACACCCAGCAACTCTCGCTAATATAGCTGTTTTTGTGGGTGCTAGAAGGCAGACTAGCTGGAAGGTATATTTAGTATTGCATTACAGTACTAGTATTAATTTGTAATACATGGATTTATTTATTTTCCTTGCTTCCATAGCGTCATTAATTCCACAGCACTTTAAGACATCATCATCACTGTCCCCACTGGGGCTCACAATCTTAGCTTCCTATAACTATATATTGGGATTATGGGAGAAGACCGGAGTACCCAAAGTAGATGATGGGCAGCTGTTGTCCTTGGTGAGATTTGTACCCAAAACCCCAGCATTGCTAACCAACAGTGCTAACCACTGAGCCACCCTGCCGCTTATAGTCAGTCTAAGATTAGCACAACAGGACCCCCTTCTGTGATGTCTGTGCTATCTTATGAGGCATATGGAATGAGGTGGTGTTCAGGAGACAGCTGGTTAAGGATATTGGGTCCCTTACTAAAGTGCCCCCAAGGACCTTCACATATGAATTGCAGTCCCTGTTATTCCTGACTGTGTAAATAGCATTCCTCACCCAAATTATATATCATACGGATGAAGTGCGGTATCAGGACTTGTGTATAATAGGACTCATAACTTCATGCCTCTTATACTTCCAGAAATAATAAACCTTTCCCTAATTTTACATTGCCTGGTTTAGTAAGACCATATCCTTACATCTTCCTAATTAAATTACATCCAATAGCTATCTGCATTTTTCACACTTGACTTCAATGGCAAAGTTAGATCCAATTTGCAATTCTAATAAAGTTGAAGTATGACCTGTCATTGGTTACAGAGGAACCTTGCGTGGTCACCTGAAGCTATATTAAAGCCTTTAAACTGTACAAGTCTCCGGGGAGCCGGAGCACAGACATCTCACTGAATCATGCTCGTCTCTGGGAGTGGAGGGAAAGTAACTTTGCTCTGTTGCGGATGGTGATTGCCGGCTCTTTTGTTTTAGGATTATTGGCTTCTACATGATGTTTTGTTGTAGGCTGTTTATTCTTTCTATTGTAACATCTCTGCTCTGTTCAGTTTCACTCATTCTAGTCGAATGACTATGATTACAGCCCACCTCTGACTGTTCTATACAGTTTCATCAATAGCAATCTGCCTGGATCTGACATTTTTGATTGGTAGGCCTTCTCAACATTTTTGGATGCATTTATCCATCGCTTTGTGCGCTTTGAATGGCATGCTGAGGTGAATTGCATCTTGACATTTAAAGTGAAATAGGCTTGTTTTCTTTCCGAAATCCCTGTAGCAGTTTAGTAGAATACTGCAATGGAAATTTTTTTTCTTATGCTGGAATATATATATATATAAAAAAACAGAATCATTTTAAAGCCACAATGGTTTGAGAATACAAAAGCCTCTGCATAACAAAACCGAACTCCAATGTCAGGAACAGCTTTTAGGAAGAAAAGAAAAACTTAAAAAATAAATGCTAGACAATTGTCAAGGCTTAATAACAATCCCTGCACATTGTACGCAAAGGGCATGTTCTGTGGCTCATACATGAAAGCCTTATTACATTGATAATTAATGATTGTGATAAAAGCCAGTAGCTCACAAATATTAATGACTAGCCTCCATAAGTAATAAAAACATGAATACATCATTGAATAAATCTCTTAGGCCTGATGTGGCTGGAGTACTTACATTGAAAATCCTTATTAGAATGGCTGCTTAATCATTTGGTTTAACTCAATCTCCTCCCACCACCTAGTCTATTTAACAGGTTTTCAGTATCCCTCCCCCGTGATGCTGCTGAAACCTCATGCTGCTCAGTACCAGCTGCAGCTAACAAGCTGTTTGATTGGAATGTAATACTCTTGCACTCCTGACACGTCTCACTCTTTCCTTGGACTTATTTTAATATGAGAATTATAAAACAATTGTGGCATATACGGTGTATATTTTTTCAAAGTACAGTCGCTGACAAAAGTTCTGTCGCTTATTCATGTTATGTAAATAAAAGCTTAAAACCTGACTTTAAATTCATCCATTAATTTTATAAATTACTCTTTTGAAAGCTGAAAGCCTCCCAAATTTGGTTTAGGTTATGAAAATAAAATTGCTGCAAAGCTGAAATATTGATCATTTAATGAACACAGAAAGGTCAGATTTTGGCAAGACAAAAGTTTTGTCGCTTTGTCATATGCACCCAATCCTAGTTTACATCCTTCCCAGTGCTCACTAAATGATCGGTTAATTAGTGGGTGTGTATAAAAAGAAACCCAGCACTCCAGACCTTCAGCTGAACTGCATCTTGACCTCTGACAACATGCCAAAAATCCAACCTGCTGCTAAAGCCTTGATTATCAAGAGGCTGAAGACCAGATCCACTGCAGAGGTGGCTGGCACCTTTAATGTGTCTCAGCATCAAGTACAAAGAATTAAAAAAAGAGTTGAAGAGACTGGAGATGTTTTTGACAAGGCCAGGTCCGGCAGATCCTGCCAGACAACTGCTCAGGAGGAACCTTTGTTGGTTAGAAAATCCAAAGACAGTCCCTCTTCCACTGCAGCAGAGCTCCAACAGGCCTGGTCACCTCCAGTCCCTGTGTCAACTAAAAAAGTTTGTAGGATTCTGCCTCGAAATGGCCTCCATGGTCGAATCAGTGCCCAGAAGCCAGCACTAAGCAAAAGGCAATTAAAAAAACATGTGGCATTTGCCAAGTCCCACAGCCTGCTAAACAGATGGATGCTGAAAAAGTGGCAGAAGGTGGATTTCTCTGATGATTCTTCAGTTGAATTACACCACAACTGCCGCAAATACTGCAGGAGACCTACTGGAGCCCGTATGGATTCAGAAAACAGTTAAGTTAGGTGGTGGAAAGATCATGGTCTAGGGTTACATACAGTATGGGGGTGTGCAATACATTTGCAAGGTGGAAGGCAATATCAATAGCCTAAAATCTCAAGGAATATTAGCTACCTCTTACATTCCCAATCATAAAAGGGGTCAAATTCTGCAGCAGGATGGTGCTCTATCTTAAACATCCATCTCTACAGCAAAGTTCCTCCTGGCAAAGAAGATCAAGGTGCTCAAGGACTGGCCGACCCAGTCACCAAACATGAACATCATTGAGCATGTTTGGGGTAGGATGAAAGAGGAAGCTTGGAAGACAAAACCAAAGAATCTAGATGAACTCTGGGAGGCATGTAAGACTGCATTCTCTGCTATTCCTGATGACTTCATCAATAAATTGTATGAATCATTGTTCAACCGCATGGATGCAGTCCTTCAAGCTCATGGAAGTCATACAGAATATTAAATATGGCTCTTATAGCACCACAACTTCATTCACCAATGTTATGCAACATATCTTTGTATTAGAAGTTAATTATTTGTTTGAATTTCACATTACTTTCTGTAGGCAACAAAACTTTTGTCTTGCCAAAATCTGACCTTTCTGTGTTCATTAAATGATCAATATTTCAGCTTTGCAGCAACTTTATTTTCATAACCTAAACCAAATTTGGGAGGGTTTCCGCTTTCAAAAGAGTAATTTATAAAGCCAATGGATGAATTTAAAGTCAGGATATAAGCTTTTATTTACATAACATGGATAAGCGACAGAACTTTTGTCAGGGACTGTAAGTACACCGGCCTCATCAGGACTTAGAGGGTTAAGTGCAGAAAAATTAAAAAATATTTCTACATTTTTATCAGCCTGTCGACTGTGCTAGCAAGGTGTCCTTATAGAAATAGGAATTTGGTCACTGTAACTCTTTTTCAACCAGAAAAACTGAAGGTCAAAAGTGACATTTGTTTCCATAAACAAATAATACAATCACTTCATGTAAATATGTAGAAATTTAATTACCATTCTCAAAAAATTATTCTGCATCATGTTTGTTTAATCTATTTTTTTCTGTTTTTCTTGCATCTCTGTATTAGGGTGGGTGCACACAATCAGGGCATACTGCATCCTGGACACCGCGTGTCTTCTCCTGCGGAGACACGTGTGTTGTTCGCAAGAGACCGCAGCTGTCCGTGCCCATGATCAGGGTTTTGATCACTTTAGCTCTATTATCCCTGCGGAAAACACTTTTGCCTTCCCAGTGACATGCTGCAGCTCGGAAAGCCATGCTGCATGTCATTTTACGGTGCGAAGAAATCAAGCACAGTGTGCATAGGATTTATATAAATTCCATCCATTGTGCTTGTACTGTACAATGCAGAGTTTTGACTCAGCGAAATTGCACTATATCCAAAACACTGCAAACCCTGATTGTGGACACTCAGCCTTACTGAAAGCAACTGTATGCATTGGATGGTGTTATTAAAGGTTTCTAATCTTTCTTCAGGAGCGCTATGCTCCCCTCCCTCCTGCCTTCCAGTTTTCCATGGTGCAATGCACTCCTGAAGATTTCAGTGTAGACCAATGGGATACGCTTGTCTGATGTGTGCTTTCCTATGTTGCAAACAGAGGCAACTTCTGCAGCATCTGAGCAGCACATGGGCACTGAAGCTGGCCAGAACCAGCCATTTGGCTAGCTTCAGAGCTGTGTTTGTAATCCTAGTAGCAAATAGTGTGCTCTCCTTCCCTAGTGTGCTCTCCTTCCCTCGTGACCGGTTTCCCTAGGAAACCGGCCACTTCCGGTAGACTGCAGAGTTGGCCGATAACCTAGACGACGAGCAGTACACAGTACATTAAAAATACCTCTGTACTTGAGAACGAGGGGATTTCTTTTAAGAAGTAAATTGCAAAGTTGATTGTTTTATGTGCTCTTAAAGCAACTTATTCTAGTTAGTGGCGCATGGCATGATTTTTTTTATTTATATCGAATCCATACACACTATTGAATTTAAAGCTAAGGTAAAGTAGGGTCCATTAGAAGTCTATGGGCACCGAATTTTTGTTCCAAAGGTTTTGTAGAGCTTTAATACATGCACAAGAAGGTCTCTGGACTTTCTAGAATCGGAGCTTTAGGGCCCTTACTATAGTTTTAAACTTTTCCTATTGGAGGTAAACTTTCCTCATAGTGTTCTAATCTTTTTATACAGTCACAGCTGCTTTCTTGCACTAAAATGTGATTATATCTTGGCACATGATTAGTTATGTTCACAGATAAGAGTGGTGATATTATATTTAATGTCATGTTGGCAGAAATGTGTTTGTCATCGTGTGCAGAATAAATCTGGGCCTGTCTTTCCTCCATATGTTTGTCTATTGTTCCCTATTTTATTTTGGCTCTTTTTTAAGCTTTCACATTTGTTTTTCTTCCTCCCTCATCTCTGTGAGAGTACTGTACATTATTATGTGATGTTCTACTGTACACAACTTTTTCTCTAAAAATCACTATGGATGACAAAATTACTCGCACAGAAAGCGCTGGATAAAGACAATGGTAGACAATACAATGTCCAAACCTTTTTCTGTGATTTTGCCACCATATGATTCCTTTCTTTTACATATTTTAAGTCAGTGTCATTAGACCATGGCTGTTATGTCACTTACCTATAGCACTTTTATATTGCTGGATGTGAGCTGGATGTCAGCTCTATATGCCTCCAACATCCCTTTCATCCTATTATCCTTCAGACACCACTAGTTGCTTTCCTGAATAATTTAATCCTGTTTTTCACCAAACACATCAAGTCTGCCCTGCACCGAAGCCTTAAGCGGGCTTTACACGCTACGAGATTGCTACAGCGATCTCGTTGGGGTCACAGATTTTGTGACGCACATCCGGCCGCTGTAGCGATCTCGTTGTGTGTGACTCCTAGGAGTGATTTTGAATCGTTGCAAAAATGTCCGAAATCGCTCCTCGTTGACATGGGGGTCAGCTCCCAATTATCGCTTCTGTCGCTTGGGCAAAGTTGTTCCTCTTCCCTGCGGCAGCACACATCGCTATGTGTGACGCCGCAGGAACGAGGAACCTCTCCTTACCTGCCACACGCCAGTAATAAGGAAGGAAGGAGGTGGGCGGGATGTTATGTCCCGCTCATCTCCACCCCTCAGCTTTGATTGGCCGGCCGCTGAGTGACGTCGCGGTGACGTCGCTGTGATGCCGAACGTCCCTCCCCCTTGAGGGAGGGATTGTAGCGATCTGGTTGTGTGTGACTCCTAGGAGTGATTTTGAATCGTTGCAAAAACGTCCGAAATCGCTCCCCGTTGACATGGGGGTCAGCTCCCAATTATCGCTTCTGTCGCTTGGGCAAAGTTGTTCCTCGTCCCTGCGGCAGCACACATCGCTATGTGTGACGCCGCAGGAACGAGGAACCTCTCCTTACCTGCCACACGCCAGTAATAAGGAAGGAAGGAGGTGGGCGGGATGTTATGTCCCGCTCATCTCCACCCCTCAGCTTTGATTGGCCGGCCGCTGAGTGACGTCGCGGTGACGTCGCTGTGATGCCGAACGTCCCTCCCCCTTGAGGGAGGGATTGTTCGGCAGTCACAGCGCCGACGCCGACCAGGTAAGTGCATGTGATGCTGCCGTAGCGATAATGTTCGCTGCGGCAGTGATCACCAAATATCGGCATAACGATAGGGGCGGGTGCTATCACGCTCTTCATTGCTAGCATCGGCTAGCGATGTCGCAGTGTGTAATGCCACCCTTAGGGTACATTCCCACGATCAGCATTTTGGATGCTGCGTATTCTTGCTGCATCCAAATCACTGTGTGGTAGAGGACAAGGGCAATGGATGGGATTTATAGAACCCTCCCACCCACTGTGCATCTTTTTTCCGCAGCATAAACTGACATGTGGCACGTCTTTCTGAGCCTCTGCGTGTCAGTTTATTGCTGTGTAGATGTGAGTGTTCTCAGCAGGAGAACACAGCGAAAATCCTGATTATGGGCATTGACACTACGTTCTCCGATTTTATAAGCTGATATAAAGTCTGCCATTACTACCTCTTGTGGTATGGCATTACATAGTTTGATTGCTCTAACTGTAAAGAACCCTTTTCTAATAATAATAATAATAATAATAATATTTATTCACTTATATAGCACCATTAGTTCCATAGCGCTTTACATAAATCAACAATACTGTCCCCATTGGGGCTTACAATCTAGAGTTCCTATCAGTATGTCTTTGGAGTGTGGGAGGAAACCCATGCACACACAGGGAGAACATATAGACTCCTTCTAGATGTTGTCCTTAGTGGGATTTGAACCCGGGACCCCATAGCTGCAGTGCTAACCAATGAGTCACTGTGCACAATCACCTTTCCTCTGCACATAATGAATGCCCCCTGCCTGGTCCTTTGAAAGGACTTGGAAGGAATAAATTAGCTGTCAGTCCTTTGTACTAATAACACATGTATTTATACTTTTAACACTAAAAGTCCCAGAGAGGGGTCATTTAATATTTTAACCTTTGGAACCCAGAGACTGGTCGAATGACCTGAAGGATTTTAGCTAACATCCTATAATCACCGTCTTTTGTTCTGTAATTAAGGCCATTACTGTCACACCACAGGAGGTTGTTGTTTTCCATTGAGTTTAGCCATTTAGTTTCTAGTTAGTTCTATTCAGTTTATTGTATGTCATTTGACCCTCTTTCGGGACTTCAGGGGGGCTCGAAATTGTTAGGCTACTTTCACACTTCCAGTGTTAAAGACTCCTCTAAAGGCCACGTCTCACTAAGCGACATCGCTAGTGACATCGCTGTTGAGTCACGTTTTTTGTGACACAACAGCGATCTTGCTAGCGATGTCGCTGTGTGTGACATCTAGCAACGACCTGGCCCCTGCTGTGAGGTCGCCAGTCATTGCTGAATGTCCTGGACCATTTTTTGGTCGTTGCTCTCCCGCTGTGAAGCACACATAGCTGTGTTTGACAACGATCTGAATGTGCTCCCTGCACACGTAGCCAAGGTACACATCGGATAACTATAAGCAAAGCGCTTTGCTTAGTAACCTGATGTGTACTATGGTTACCAAGCACAGCGTCGTTACACGGGTCGCTGTTGGCTGATCTCTGATCGCTGTGGAGATCTGCCTGATTAACAGCTCACCAGCAACCTTGTAGCGACGCTCCAGCGATCCCTGCCAGGTTAGATCGCTGGTGGGATCGCTTGAGCGTCGCTAAGTGTGACGGTGCGAATTTTTCCTATGCTGATAGTGCCTTTTCTAATCTTTTGTTACAGGAATGACCTTGGATACTGTATAATAATCTAGTTTTTGAAAGGATTCTAGCTTTTTAATATTCTTTTTAGAATGTGGAGCCCAAAACTGGATCCCATATTCTGGATGTCACCTTACAAGTGATTTATAGAGGTCCATCCAACAAAGAAAGATAGGTGGACCCGTGAAAGAGCCCCTAGAGGTGTGAAACGGTACCGTCGTCTTATGTGCTCCCTCCCCCGTGTCTCCCCCTTGTCTCCCCCTTCTGCTGTTGTCTCACCTGTCTGCATGAAGCACGATTAAAGTTTTTCTTTCACCGCCGAGTGCTGCCAATCTTTCTTTGTTGGATGGACGTGTTCTGATCTTTGGCAACAACACCTCCGTATCTGTCGGACTCCCTCTAGCCGGGTTTATAAAGGTGAAGACTCACAGACTTCACTGCAGGATTATATGAGTTAACGTAGCTATTCCATACAGGACGGAACTGATCCATAAGACGGCGTCGTTACCGACGACTGCGTGGTAACCAGTGCCCAGCATTGTTCCTTCTATATTCCACTGAGTGATTTATAGAGGGGTAACAATACATTGGGATCCCAGGATCTAATCTCTTTTTATACACCCTAAAATCTTGTTTGTTTTTGCAGCTGCTGCTTTACATTGAGCACTGCTGCTCAGCCAGAATACCTACAGTTAGGTCCAGAAATATTTGGACAGTGACACAATTTTCGCGAGTTGGGCTCTGCATGCCACCACATTGGATTTGAAATGAAACCTCTACAACAGAATTCAAGTGCAGATTGTAACGTTTAATTTGAAGGTTTGAACAAAAATATCTGATAGAAATTGTAGGAATTGTACACATTTCTTTACAAACACTCCACATTTTAGGAGGTCAAAAGAAATTGGACAAATAAACCAAACCCAAACAAAATATTTTTATTTTCAATATTTTGTTGCGAATCCTTTGGAGGCAATCCCTGCCTTAAGTCTGGAACCCATGGACATCACCAAACGCTGGGTTTCATCCTTCTTAATGCTTTGCCAGGCCTTTACAGCTGCAGCCTTCAGCTCTTGCTTGTTTGTGGGTCTTTCCGTCTTAAGTCTGGATTTGAGCAAGTGAAATGCATGCTCAATTGGGTTAAGATCTGGTGATTGACTTGGCCATTGCAGAATGTTCCACTTTTTTGCACTCATGAACTCCTGGGTAGCTTTGGCTGTATGCTTGGGGTCATTGTCCATCTGTACTATGAAGCGCCGTCCGATCAACTTTGCGGCATTTGGCTGAATCTGGGCTGAAAGTATATCCCGGTACACTTCAGAATTCATCCGGCTACTCTTGTCTGCTGTTATGTCATCAATAAACACAAGTGACCCAGTGCCATTGAAAGCCATGCATGCCCATGCCATCACGTTGCCTCCACCATGTTTTACAGAGGATGTGGTGTGCCTTGGATCATGTGCCGTTCCCTTTCTTCTCCAAACTTTTTTCTTCCCATCATTCTGGTACAGGTTGATCTTTGTCTCATCTGTCCATAGAATACTTTTCCAGAACTGAGCTGGCTTCATGAGGTGTTTTTCAGCAAATTTAACTCTGGCCTGTCTATTTTTGGAATTGATGAATGGTTTGCATCTAGATGTGAACCCTTTGTATTTACTTTCATGGAGTCTTCTCTTTACTGTTGACTTAGAGACAGATACACCTACTTCACTGAGAGTGTTCTGGACTTCAGTTGATGTTGTGAACGGGTTCTTCTTCACCAAAGATAGTATGCGGCGATTATCCACCACTGTTGTCATCCGTGGACGCCCAGGCCTTTTTGAGTTCCCAAGCTCACCAGTCAATTCCTTTTTTCTCAGAATGTACCCGACTGTTGATTTTGCTACTCCAAGCATGTCTGCTATCTCTCTGATGGATTTTTTCTTTTTTTTCAGCCTCAGGATGTTCTGCTTCACCTCAATTGAGCGTTCCTTAGACCGCATGTTGTCTGGTCACAGCAACAGCTTCCAAATGCAAAACCACACACCTGTAATCAACCCCAGACCTTTTAACTACTTGATTGATTACAGGTTAACGAGGGAGACGCCTTCAGAGTTAATTGCAGCCCTTAGAGTCCCTTGTCCAATTACTTTTGGTCCCTTGAAAAAGAGGAGGCTATGCATTACAGAGCTATGATTCCTAAACCCTTTCTCCGATTTGGATGTGAAAACTCTCATATTGCAGCTGGGAGTGTGCACTTTCAGCCCATATTATATATATAATTGTATTTCTGAACATGTTTTTGTAAACAGCTAAAATAACAAAACTTGTGTCACTGTCCAAATATTTCTGGACCTAACTGTATATCCTTATTCTGTAGTGCCTCATATACAGTATTTCCATATAATGTATATGCAGATATAGGATTACTCTGCATGGATGTGTTACTTTACATTTCTCAACATTAAATTTCATCTGTCATGTTTTTGCATGTGACCAGCTTAACTACGTCTTTCATCCACCCAGTATACTTACTGCAGTTTTTGTGTTCTTTTTCTATAATTGATATGTATTTTCTGTTAGGCTACTTTCACACTTGCGTTGAACGGCATCAGTTGCATTGCGTTGTGTGACGGATGCAACGGATGTGTTGCATATAATGGCACAACGGATGCAACGGATGCTGCAAAACAACAGAAAGCTTTTATTTATTTATTTTTTTCTTCTTTACAGTTTTACCGGCAGCAGACTATTGTGAACGATCAGCTGATCACCCGGCGACCGGGCGCTCAGCTGATCGCTGTCAATAGCCGGCTGCCGGGTGCTCAGCTGAGCGCTCCCACATGCCGGCGGCCGGGGGCACTCAGCTGAGCGCTCTCACATGCTGGCGGCTGGGGGCGCACAGCTGAGCGCTCTCACATGCCAGCGACCGGGGGCGCTCAGCTGAGTGCTCTCAGTAGCCGGCGGTCAGGGGCGCTCATCTGAGAGCTCTCACATGCCGGTGGCCGGGGGCGCTCAGCTGATAGCTCTCACATGCTGGCGGCCGGGCGCTCAGCTGAGCGCTCTCAATAGCCGGCGGTCGGGGGCGTTCAGCTGAGCGCTCTCACATGCCGGCGGCCGGGCGCTCAGCTGAACGTTCGGCCACCAAGAAACAAAATAAAGTTTCTTTGATTTAAAAAAAAAAAAAAGAGCATGTGCAGTGAAAAATAAAGGTTTCCGCCACTCAAAAAAAGTTACATGCTGCGTTCATTCCGTCCGGCGGATGCAACGCTGACACTTGCGTTACAGTGCATCGTCCATACAAGTCTATGGAGAATAGCGCAGTGCATTAACGGATTGCGCTATTCTCCATAGTGACGGACTGCGCTGAACGCAAGTGTGATAGTACCCTTAGTTCTATCAAAGTACTAAAATCTTAAATAAATAAACCCCTGCACATGTGAACATGCCCTAAAAAAGAGTCATTCACTTCTTTTATTGCTGTAAATGTGCTCTGATATATAGGTTTTTTTTACTTTTTCCTTTTCATATTTATAGACAAGATCACCTGTACATGACATCATTTTGCTACTAATATCTTGCTAAATAAGCACCTAATTCATATATATCTTTAATTGTCCATTACCTTAAGAAAAAAAAGCAATTGTGCAATTTTTATTTTGGCCTTTTAGTGAGTTTGCTATAGTGTTTGTTGTTGTGGTGACTGTGGCTCACTAGTAGTGTCTCTGCATCCCATAGACATAGGCCAGAGAATGGATGAAAGGAAATACTGAAAAATAAATACATACATAGAGGCAATACAGCTCTGTGTGAAGGCAGAAAGTCTATTTAGGATTTTAGAACATCTTACTGGCCTTTTTAAGATAAATTACACAGGATAAAAATTCAGAACAGTAAGCAACAGTTGACTATTTTTCCTGTGGAGGGTCCGGGTATTGCTAAACCTGTTGAGGTTGGCCCTGTCAGTAGATAGCTAAAGGAAAGGTGGGACAGAATTAAAATTTGCGGGAAGTCCCTGGTGCCCTACGGCCCTTCATCCACTCAAAAGGACACCTGTATTATAAAAGCCATGTGTCACAATGTGACTGTAGGTGTCACAGCTGGTCATGGGAGGCCTGAGGATGAGGATGAGCGGCGCAACACAGCAGATACACCAGTGTAGTGTCACGCTAGAGGAGGACCCCTGGTAAGCAACGGAACACACAGGGTACACCAATAAAACAATACAATGGTAGGCCCTCGCACTAGGGAGAGGGGGTCATCTCCTAGCACTCACCTGAGGCTGAACCTTGCACTCCCTAATGTCCCTAGATGAGTCCTTCCCCTGCATGCGCCTATCATGTGCCTAGGACCTTGCTGACCCTAATCTCACCCTGGTTAGTGAGGGCCAGTGAGACGATAGTCTCGCTACTACAATAAGATAGCATGAGGTAGGTAAGACAAACTGGAGGGAAAGACACACCCAAAAAGCACTCCATGGTTTCTTTAGTAAGGAACTTTGCAGCTGCAATAGAAATTACACCACAGCTATGCAGCGGCAAGCTCCTTCAACATGGTCAACATAAGTTTGAGCTAAAGCCAGCATAGGGAGGAGCAGATATTTATAGCAGAAGGGAATGGCTGCAGCTGAGATTACAACTACCTGTTAGATCACTGCAGGATAGAAAGGAACCTTTAATCCTTTCAGAACCTGAGGGAATGAAATATGCTGCAACTCAGGGTAAATGACGAGTGGGCACTAAAGCAGACCTGTGATCCACAATATACTGTGATCTTCTGATACCAGATTGCCCCCAAATCACATCAGTTTGTGTCACAATCGTGACACCATGGTAACTGTGGGCCACAGTGGTCTTCTTAAGAACTGTTCTATCTATAGGAGAGTTCTGATGAAATGGGGAGACAATAACAAGACCCGATTAATACTTAATTGGTTTTACTGCTAAGTAATTAGTACATGGCCACCACTTTGACAAAACACTTGTGGCAAATATATGGAAACCATTGCATTTTATGGGTTATGCACGTGTTTAGGTGATGGATGAATCATTAGACCATTTAATTCTGATTTAATAGCGTGGTATTGTTAGCTATGCAGATTTAATTTCCCAACAATTCAAAGTGTGGCAGATTTTATGTCAGTGACAAATTTACAGCTACCTCAATGGCCCTGAAGCATAGCCCTCTCTTCCCCATGCGAAAGCTCATTAATTTATGAGACATCTCCTTCCTTGATTGTCTCAATACATTCCTAGCAATCCTTTTGCAAGAAACATATTTTATCCCTAAAGCTAGTATGATTATCTAATTGACAAGCAAATTAAATAAGCTGGAACGATTTAACTAGGCGATGTTTCAGCTGATAGAGGGAGAAAAAGTTACCATGTAAACAAGAGTCACTGAAATTCCCCTGAAATCACGCTTCATCATAAATGATTCAAGCAGTTGTAGTGATAACAGAATATTATTGAGAATTCATTAATAGTAGTGATGTGTCTAAGAAAAATGGTTTACATATACAATATTTCTCTAAGGAATCAATTCTGGGTAATGATCATACACTTGGCTTTATGTTATTCCCCTCTCATATCAATGACGTCACAGTACCCCAAGGCTAAGATCATACATTGTGCTATGCTTATTAAAAGCAAATCAAGAGCGGTGAGAGTAGACTCTTGAGACATGGAGTGTACTGTGCAGGTTGAATACTTAGGCTCCCTTTAAATGGAATCTGTCAGCAGGTTTTACTACTTTATCTGAGAGCAGCATGATGTAGGCAAAGTGATCCTGAATGCAGTGATGTATCACTTAGATTACTGAGTGCAGCCATTCTGACACAATCCAAATGTATTGATTTAGCCATCAAGCAGAGCTGAGAGCTGCCGTCGTCCACACCAGGCTCTCTATAGAGGTTGTACATAGACAGTGAGGTGTAAATCACAGGAGTGGGTGGGCTGGACTGGCGTGTACATTACTTTGTAGTCCTGCAATGATAAGTACTGCTTCTTAAGGCCCAGTCACACACAACGACTTACCAGCGATCCTGAAAACGATGCGACCTAATAGGGATCGCAGGTAAGTCACTGGGAGGTCGCTAGTGAGATGTCACACAGTCAGATCTTACCAACGACGCAGTAACGATACAGGTCGCAGTAGCGACCTGTATAACGATCTTGGCGGTCATTGGGACCCTGTCACACAGTGTCAAACACAGCGATGTGTCCTGCCCAGCAGCACTTGGCCTTTGAAGAAAATGACCTGGACCATTCGGCAACGACTAGCGACTTGGCCTTTGAAGAAAATGACCTGGACCATTCGGCAACGACTAGCGATCTCAAAGCAGGGGCCTGATCGCTGGTAAGTGTCACACATAACAAGATCGCTAACGGGATTGCTACTGCTTCACCAAATGGTGACTCAGCTGCGATCTCACTAGCGATCTCGTTATGTGTGACAGTACCTTTAAACAAACATAGCAAATAAACAACAGATTGCACCTTGACAAGACTGGCATCCCTGAATTCTTTGTTTTAACCCCTGAAGCATGCTGTCTTCAGCTAACATAGCAAAAACTTACTGACATATTCCTTTTAAGTCAGTACTATATATAAAAAAACAGAATTCTTTATGTTTTAATAAAGACAGTAAAACGCCATGGATAGGGAAAGCTATGGTTTAATGCTATGTGACACATTATATGAATAGGGTATTTTAAAATCCTATACAATACAATGTACTGTATCAATGCAATGCAACAGAAAATGTGGAAAAGCTCCCATTTTACATGGATTCCAGCATATATATCACGCAGAACTCTCTGTCAAGCCCAACGACAGGCGGTATTCAATGCATGTGAATAAGTTCCTTTGTTTACATATTCGCACACATTTCTGCAGGTATTTTTGGCAGTACTGTAGAAAAATAATCTGCTGAGGAAATAAGCAACTTATTTTAAATGTTTCTGCACAGAAAAGCTCAGGATTAGCCCCATTAACAACAATGGATCTAATCCTTGTACTGATCTGTTGCACACCCGCAGGACAACCTCTAGAAATCCATGGCAAAATCTGAACGTCTGTCTTGGATTTCTGCAGCGGATCATATAATAATTATGTGTCAGATTTACTGCAATATATGCAAATCCGACATTGAGCAGAATAGTATGCCATACAGCAATCGTACATGCAGTAATTCGGAACAGTATCTAAACCAAATGCATTGGCTGCACATTACCAATCTTTCTGTATGTGTCCCCATAAAATAATTAATGAGTCTAAGTTCAGATCTAAGCTTTAATTATCTAAATCCTGTTTGATATGACTATGCTGGGATGGTGTGGCTTTCTAGATATAATGGAGTATATTGAGATAAGAAAGCAAAGGCTCCAGCAGGCAGGATTCCCCTTAATCAGTCGACGCAGAAAACAACGTCTCTAGAGAACAATGGTTGCTGTAGAGGGCAATTTTTTTTAACAAAAGATATATTACATACTTTCTTCTTTTCATGTGTACTATTCATGTAAGAAATAAAAATTAAAATGATGGTTACACTTTAAGAGTTAAACTGTTGCCTATATCAACTGATGAGATTCTATGTAGATAGAAGAGAGGAGAGGCAGGGCTTCCGCTTCTAGCTCCTCCCTCTTCCCCTAGCTTCTCCCTCTGCCTCAGGCTCCTCCCTCTGCATCTTGCTCCTCCCTCTAGTGCCTCCTTCTTCCCGTCATAGAATCTCATCAGTAACAGTTGCCATCTCCTATCTCAGTAATAGGAAACTCTTCACTGAATACAGATTTTACCTCGAGAATTGAGAGTTTTGATAATGACTGATCAATTCTGGAGGAGAAAGAGGCAGATTTTTCTGATAAGAAATATTACAGAGCTGCTTATTTTCATGTGCACTATTGATTTATGAAATAAAAATTAATATGACATTGACGCTTTTAGCTCCTTCCATAATAAGGATATCTATTAACCCCTTACGCATGCAAGGAATTTTTTACACAATCATAGTAAAATTACAATTCTCATTCATTCCTTTTGGATTTACTGTGTCCAGCATATCGATCCAGGAAGGTTTCTATTTGGAGATTTTTTTTCTTTTATTTCTTCTGTTTTTTTTTCCAATAATTGTTTCCACAATGTCCAGCCTCATGAAAATGCTGAGCTTGTTTCTCCAACCTTTTTCCTATTCATTTTATTCTCATCCTTCTTTTGTTTTTCCTTTTCTTTTTCATTTTTTTTTTTAATATAAACGAATCGCTGAGCAATGCTCTTTTTAGCAGATTTTATTTTTATGTGCTAGTAATTGTTGTTTGTAAAGGGAATCTATCACTAGGATTAAACCTCCTAAGGCCGGTTTCACACATCCGGCTTTTTGCCGTTTTGCCGGATGCGGCGCTCTCCCGTACAGTTAATACAGTACAATGACAGCGCTGTAACTTCTGGGTCACATGCGCCGGTCACATGACAGCATGTGACTGGCGCTTGTTGCGCTGTCATTGTACTGTATTAACTGTACGGGAGAGCGCCGCATCCGGCAAAACGGCAAAAAGCCGGATGTGTGAAACCGGCCTAAGCAGTCTATGTAGGCATGTAGGTCATAGGAAGCTGAATAAACTGATACTTTGATATATGCGATCCGATGTCTTTATTCCATGTTTTCTTTTATGTAATTGAGCTGTTCCAGGCTATGGGCCGGACACTGATCTGCATGAGAATCTGCCTTCAGGGCTTATTTTTAAAGGGAACCTGTCCCCTAGAATATGCGTTCTGACCTATCAGCAGACGCATGTGTGCCCTAATTACATCTCCCGCCCCATCCCTGTGTTGTAAAATTGTATAATATGAAAGTAATAAAAAATGTTTTATTACCTTCATATTTCCTATGTAAATTAGAGAGCCGCTGGCCACAGGGGCGGCGCCTTTCCCTATGGACGTCTGAATACTTTCCGTGGTATCACGCCCCTGGGGGCGTGATACCATGGAGTCACATGAGCGACGTCCCCTTCGCTCATTCTATCCTGCGCACTTTTATACTTACCATTGCGGCAGGATTCTCTTCCGGGTTCTCCTTGGCAGCTTCAGATGCGCACTGGGCATGCGCAGTGCGCGTCTGAAGCCGTCGAGTGAACACCTGGAAAAGAAGCCTGCCGCAATGCGCGCAGGATAGAATGAGCGACGGGGACGTCGCTCATGTGGCTCCATGGTATCACGCCCACAGGGGCGTGATACCACGGAAAGTATGCAGACGTCCATAGGGCAAGGCGCCGCCCTTGTGGCCAGCGGCTCTCTAATTTACATAGGACATATGAAGGTAATAAAACGTTTTTTATTACTTTCATATTATACAATTTTACAGCACAAGGATGGGTAGGGAGCTTTAATTAGGGCACACATACGTCTGCTGATAGGCATATTCTAGGTGACAGGTTCCCTTTAATAAAAGGAGGAGTTACACATTAACTAACCCAAAACAACTAACCCAAAACAGAATTTTGCCTTCTTACAAACACATTTGCTGCAGTTCTCACAGCTCTGCTGTGTTGTAACACTGCCTGTGTGTGAGATGGAGGCTGAGAGGATCCTGCAGATGTGTCAGTTATAATCACACACAGCTCTGCAGTGATGGCAGGGGAGCAGAGAGCGGCCATCACACCTCACACTTGCAACTCCCCTTGTAAAAATCCCTGGTGGCAGAATCTCATACAGATCAGCGTCCTGCCCAAAGCCTGGAACGGCTCATTTACATATGTGACAAACATGGATTTTTCTGGAATAAGACATCAGATCGTAGATATCAAGGTATTATTTTAGAAACAGAAGTTCCAGGCGGCACACAATCCTTCAAGGTGCACGTGTCCAAGGAAGGCATCCACAGTATAATTAATACAAAGGACCGGCACTCCAAATCTTCTGAAATATTTTTGTAGTTTATTCCATCATAATATACAGGCGTAAATACGCGTTTCGGCTAATAGTGAGCCTTAGATGTGAAAAAGGCTCACTATTAGCCGAAACGCGTATTTACGCCTGTATATTATGATGGAATAAACTACAAAAATATTTCAGAAGATTTGGAGTGCCGGTCCTTTGTATTAATTTAAGGTATTATTTTATTCAGCTATCTATAACTTACAAATCAATATAGACAGCTTAGGAAGATTGATCCTATTGACAGATTCCCTTTAAAAAGTGGTCACATGACATATGCTATTTAAACAATACCTGGAAAACATTGCACATGCTGGAAGAGGTTATCCCCGAAACGTGGCACAGGTGTGTTGGTGTTTTCGCCCTTCCAGTGTCTCAGCATGTAGGAGTTTCTCCTGTGGATTTATAGCAATATCCGTTAAGGTTGTATTCACTGAAAGTGAACCACTTTTTTGTATATATTCTTTTGCTAGACTGTTTTGACTTTTTTTTTGTACTTCACTAGATAAAAATATTTCTTTTTGATATACAGTACAGACCAAAAGTTTGGACACACCTTCTCATTCAAAGAGTTTTCTTTATTTTCATGACTCTGAAAATTGTAGATTCACATTGAAGGCATCAAAACTATGAATTAACACATGTGGAATGAAATACTTAAAGTGTGAAACAACTGACAATATGTCTTATATTCTAGGTTCTTCAAAGTAGCCATCTTTTGTTTTCATTACTACTTTGCACACTCTTGGCATTCTCTTGATGAGCTTCAAGAGGTAGTCACCGGAAATGGTTTTCCAACAGTCTTGAAGGAGTTCCCAGAGATGCTTAGCACTTGTTGGCCCTTTTGCCTTCACTCTGCGGTCCAGCTCACCCCAAACCATCTCAATTGGGTTCAGGTCTGGTGACTGTGGAGGCCAGGTCATCTGGCGTAGCACCTCATCACTCTCCTTCTTAGTCAAATAGCCCTTACACAGCCTTGAGGTGTGTTTGGGGTCATTATTCTGTTGAAAAATAAATGATGGTCCAACAAAACACAAACCGGATGGAATAGCACACCGCTGCAAGATGCTGTGGTAGCCATGTTGGTTCAGTATGCCTTCAATTTTGAATAAATCCCCAACAGTGTCACCAGCAAAACACCCCTAAACCATCAC
Source organism: Anomaloglossus baeobatrachus (assembly GCF_048569485.1). NCBI lineage: Eukaryota > Metazoa > Chordata > Amphibia > Anura > Aromobatidae > Anomaloglossus > Anomaloglossus baeobatrachus. The sequence continues at coordinate 178,189,716 of NC_134358.1, forward strand.
ATCTCCTCCTCCATGCTTCACGGTGGGAACCAGCCATGTAGAGTCCATCCGTTCCCCTTTCTACAAAGACACGGTGGTTGGATTCAAAGATCTCAAATTTGGACTCATCAGACCAAAGCACAGATTTCCACTGGTCTAATGTCCATTCCTTGTGTTCTTTAGCCCAAACAAGTCTCTTCTGCTTGTTGCCTGTCCTTAGCAGTGGTTTCCTAGCAGCTATTTTACCATGAAGGCCTGCTGCACAAAGTCTCCTCTTAACTGTTGTTCTAGAGATGAGAAGGTGTGTCCAAACTTTTGGTGTGTACTGTAGGTTTGTCTGTTGTTTCAATGTATATGGTGTGAGACCTCTCTAACAAACCGAATTGGACATGCTAGTTGCTGTTTTTTTCTAAATGAACTTACATTTTCACTTCCCCCATATATTATACACACTAGCCATCTTTTTGAGAAAACCAGTCCTCAAGAAAATCACTTTTTATGCAATATTGGCTGTTTGTACCATGTACTGCCCTTCATTCTGATGTTCCAGTATTAGAGACAATGATCTATTGGCGAGGACTCGGTAAAGTAATACTGACACAACAATTACATACTGTGGTGTTGGATAAGCTGTAAAAATAAAAATATTAGGAAGTGTCGTGTGGATGCAAATAGCTGTAAGGATTATATGCCCTATGTAAATGATGTCTTCCGGGAGAGAGACCACTGCGGTGCTGGCAGTCAGGCTGCCAGGGCTTTAGGAGCTCCTGCCTATACATACATCTCTTTCATTTAATACCATGGCAAGGTTAATAGCATTTATAGATTTTCCTGTGTTTTGAGATGCTGTTGAGAGTAAGGACGTGCTGGCCTGATGTGTTGTAAAATGAGCCAGTTTATCTTTAGTGTAGGTTGCATTCACTGAGGAGAGCTCCGATCCTCCGGGATCCGGGAGTAACATAACTGAAGCAGATTGAAGATGGCATTGACTAATGAAGTCTTCTGCAGGAGTCACGCAAGTCAGTGGGTTGCCACACAGCATGTACTATGGAGAGTGAGCAACAGACAGAAGTATCTTATTCCTTATGTGTTTGCTAGTTAACCCCTTCTCTGCTACAATGACCTATGCTTTCGGAAAGATCACATAAGTAACACTCATGTGGGTAAAGTGGTTAATGAGCTATTTAATGCTCTGCCTAATAGTGAATAGAAGTAAATTAATGATTTCTGCTCCTTATTCAGGACGCGGCCATTTTACGCCCAATTTCAATTGTCTAATATGACGCTTTATTGAAACTTTGATGTACTTATTTGTAACAAGCATTTCCTTTCCATCCCAATTTATTTTATTCAAGTATTAAATAACTATGAAACCCCAGTTTTAAAATGAGCAGTTCGTTCATACATGCAGATGGATGTGACTTATTAGGATAAATAGCGGTGTACAGAGCACATGGTGAATTTAGATGTACTAGATAGGGTAATGCAATACAGTTTGCACAAAAGGTTAACTGGGCAATATGCAACTCCATAACTATCAATCAAACTAGTAGCCAAAGTAGTCACAGTGCAATACGATCAAATATAGAAATTCAACTACAGCTTTAACTTGCGTGTATGATATATAGCGGTTTATTTAAAACTTTTCTTTAAATAATAACATTAAACCCTAGTCAGAAGCCTCTCATACAGCCAAATCAAATTTCATGCTTTGCACTGATGAGGAGCAACATCCAGAAACACTTGTCTGCAAATTGAGATTCCGGTTTGGCTTTTATCCTAAGTCATGTGCACAGCTCATTAAATATCCAATATTGACTTTTAGGATTGCTAATTCCAATAGGTGGCAGTAGAGTTCAAGGCCTCTTTCTCTCTGAAGAGGCAATTTGCATCTTTAATTAACAATGTAATTAATATTGTACTACTTTTACATTGATGGACTATCCTTAGGATAGGTCATCAATATCTGATCAGCTAGGGTCTGACACCCCGTACCCCTGCCGATCAGCTGTTTTTGGGACTGGCAGCAGGTGGTCGGAAGGTTTCAGAGCTGCCTGTCAATTGAAAGTGGCTGCGGCCAGGTGCTGCACATTTGCCTTCTATTCACATCAGTAGGAGGCGGTTGTGCAGTATCAGGCCAAAGCCACTATCAGAAGATAGGGCAGCTTCAGGAATGAGCATTTCCAAACATCTGCTGACGCCGCTGGCATCGGTGCTAGCTAATCGGCAGTAGTACTGCGTGTCAGACCCCGGTCAATCAGACATTGATGACCTATCCTAAGGAAAGGCCATCAATGTAAAAGCAGTGGACAAACTCTTTAAGGTATGATGTGGAACAGATTCTGAGTGACAGTCATTAGTGTATGCCATCCTTTAATGTATAATAAAATGGATAGGCGCCTTCATCAGACGGTAAGATGTTAGTAAGTTGCATCTATTTTTCTTTTAAGTTGTAAGGACATTTTAGACTACTTTGAATCTTGAACTGTACGGCTAATATCAGAAGTGCCAAACATTGAGAACTGTTAAAGTTTACTTCTTGGTGTTCGTTTCTTCTCACTTCTTTAGAGTGTTTCTAGCGGCAGGGTTCAGCACCATATGGAGGCCTTCCAGAGCTAAACCGAAAGAGCGAGATGAATGAGAAGATATCACAACAGACACACTCAATTAGCTTAGAACTGTCTATTAACTTCTGCTGGTGTCTTTGAATAAACAGCAGCGTTGCCCCCTACCAGTCCTGGGGACCTGATATTCATTACGTAGCATAGCATGGCAGGGAAGAAGTGCAAGTCATTGCATCAAATGTCATTACTGAGCGTAATTGTACAAGAACAGTCTTCATTCTAATTAAACAATTGTCCTAATACCCAAACATTAGGTTCAGTTATTGTGTCTGAAAGCAATCACCTCTTTGTGCAACATAGGAAATAATCTTGTTGTACTAATGACACACTGTCAACAGCAAAGCGATGAATCTTCCTCCCCAACAATATATATGGCTTTAAATGTTTCAATGATGCAATAAATACACCGATTGTAATGCCATAATAACGTGAACACCTGTTGTTCTTCTACCACCGTATAATAATGATGGGCACGCTTCCAAAACGACTGCATCTAAGTGTATTGCAGTGCAGCTTCTGCTCTTTGTTGGTATGTAGTCATCTGGAATCGGGACGTTACTGCAGCTATTTGCCACATGTTGTTATCTGCTCAATGTCCTTTCTGTGTAGAAGATATTTTCTTGTTTTCCTAGTTTATGAAGTTCTTTATACCTTACTGCTGCTCAATAAGTAAATCATCTGGTGAACTTTTCATGCAAAATTGTAAAAATGCACCAGACTGATAATATGTATAAGTTCATTGTAAGAACAGAGTATTACGACATCAAGAAATGAATGTGGTCTAAATTAATATGTTCTCAAAATAGATTTTAGCACTAATTTCTTCTAATTTAACACGTGAGCACAAGCAATGGGCAGTCTAGGGGAATGCAATTTTGGCTTTGCAGTTACTAACCCCCCTTGTATGATTAGAGGCAGTTAGCCTAGGGAGGGAATATGGGAATGTAGCGAATGCGGCTTTGAGCGCTACTCACCTTTCATCTGGAACTCACAGCCATCATGCCGTAACCTATATCTATGAATCACGTTCTTTATGCTATCATATCTGTCTCCTGATGAACCTTAAAGGGGAAATGCGTTGAGGTGATGATTCAGGCAGACCATTACCTGTCATGGGAAAGTGATGAGTACCAATTATTTTTGTCCCCGGTTATCCTGCTGCTATATCTGTCAGAAGAATCAATAAAACGGGGATTATTTGATTGTACTATATCACTTTATTGTATCTATATAGGCACAAGCACTTTTTCTGACAAGGATATATAGGGAATTAACCTAGGGAAAGTCGACGGTGAGTGGAGGCGCCATATCGTCTCTAGGGTGCCAACCTCCGCTGACAGGTAGTGCAGAGGAGGGAGACTATGAATTAGGGTCCTTTCTCTCCCCTATCCTGTGCACTGAGCAGTTTTATAACACATAAACGTGTTTGGGTTATTTTAATATTATTAATAAAGTTAGATCTTTTTAAAAGGGTTTTTTTGTTCACATGCTTTGACACTTTGATGACCCTTGCTTTCTGACCTTTTTTGAGATTTTTTTTAGATACTACTAAATCTTTATGACCTAGCTATATAGACAAAGTATAAAAGATCAGGAAAACAGCACTCTATATAACTGTTTTATTTACAGATTTGTCCTTCTTTATGCTTCATCTTGGCTCAATATATCTGGTGTGGAGCATGTGATGACCAGCTTTGAAAAAAATGACTTTCAGTACTCTGCCTGGAGATATTTATGCTTTATGTGTCTATGTATACCCTCCCAATGGTTTTGATATTGAATTCCAGTCTGTGAAGGCTTTTGCTAGCCTGTTGCAATAATAATAATAATAATTAAAAAAAAATGTATTCATAAAGCAGACCATATTCCACAGTACTTTATTGATATTATAGTATGAAAAATTGGAGTTTGTAGAAAAAAATCATTGGAAGGTTAGGGTGGCCCACATGTCTATGCTTCCAAGTACATGTGGCCACCCTGATCCCATTGGTAATACATGAAAAAGTAGTTTGGTTCTTGGTGAGTGCCAAGGTACTTTTTGATGTGAAACTTGAACTGTTTTAGATATTGTGCACCATATCTGAATACCACCCAATTTGTTCATCCCGTTTTTGGGAGTAGGGTCGACTTTTTTTCTTATATTCACTGAGCACATTTTTACCTACAGTCTCAAGATGAACTAGCTGACTCTGAATGTAGTAGAAGAAATCCAGCTCAACGCTATAAATCTTCAGCGTTAGTTGTTAATGATATCATGAGTAATGGTGCTGAGTACAGATGAGTGGACCCGTGAAGGTTCGGTTTGGCAGGTGCAGATGAACTTTAAATTTAGATTGGTTGGCACCCACACTTGACCTGACCCCCAATGGAAGTCACTAATTGGGCAGTTCGGGTCTCTGCTCACATGCAGCCAGCGATAAATAGATCACTTCTGTTTCCAGTTTTGTTTTGTGCACACTACATCCGATCATACTCTTGTTACCCCCAGTGTGAGCCGATCACACACACACGGCAAGCGCTTCGCACTAGGCTGAGCACTGAACGTACCCGAGCACAGCGAGTGGTATTCATATGTAAAGCATCCAATCTCTGGGGTTTTTTTTTGTAAAGTCTGTGTTTGGTACACATAAATGTTCCTTTCTAAGGACTAATGATACATGTGAAGATGTTCTAATGATATAAAAATAAAGATTTTGCACCATTGAGCGGATGTCTTCTACTACATCGTTAGTGGCAGCGAAGTTCTTTCCGTGCTCCAGAGGGACTAGGCAACTGCAGTGAGCTGGCTTTTTTGCTTTTTGGATTTTTGGTATTGTAAGAGCACTGAGCTTTAACTAGTTGATATTTCTCAAAATTTAAAGTGTTATGACCCCATTCATAAAAAACGTGAAAAATGTCCACTATATTGGATTGGGCGGTACATTGTATTATATTGTGGACAAATAACATAACTATATAATGTCCAAATTACATTATAAGATAATGCTGGCAAATTAATATACAAGAGAATATAGTTTCTTCTTCAACTACCTTCCTATAGTTTTGGCTACCAAGTGAAAGAATGGGATCATACTTGGCCCTGATGGTGGGCTACCAGTGCTAGTGGTGCACCCTTCAGAAATGACCGGTGATATACCCTGTGCAACTATACACATGGTAACTGTTACATCTCGTGGCTCTCCTGAGGCAAGGACTGAGGCAGTCTCCCATTCCTTGCCTGCCACGAGCACTCCTGCTCAGCAGCGCCGAAGGTCTGCCAGACTGCGCAGTGTGCAGGAGATGCCTTCTCAGAGAGGCAGCAGAAGGGTGACACCTAGTGGTTCTCCTGTTACAAGGAGTGAAGCGGTCTCCCATTCCTGGCCTGCCGCAGACTCTCCTGCTTAGCGGCCCCGAAGGTCTGCGAGGCTGCGCAATGTGCAGAGGTTTACTGCTCAGGGAAGCAGTGAGATTCCCGTTATCTCTGCACATTGTGAGACCGAGGATCCCGCCTCTATTTCCCAGAGGCAGGAGGGTGAGCATGTGCAATGCGTGGTGGGTCCTGATTCGCTCACTGACGTCACACGGCTTGATGACAAGGCTGGTGACGTGGTGAATCCTGACTGGCCAGGCTGGGACGTCGTGGACCCTGATTGGGTCAAGTCCGTCATCTCCGCCTCGCGCCCGCCCTCGGGTGGAGCTGCACCTCCTTAAAAGCTCCCCCTGCCATCATGGCGGCGCGCGACCGTCCTTCTATGTTTGGATGTCTGGCAGCGTGCTGCCACGCCACTGCTCAGGCATTACTGTCTCTTGTGGGCTTGGCCCTTGCTGCTCCGGCAGTACCTCGTTTGCAGGCCGTGTTCCTGCCTTGCTGCTCCGGCAGTACCCCCGTCAACAGGCCGTGTTCCTGTCCCAGGTGAGCTCCTCAAGTCTCCATTGGACTCACCTGGTTATTGAAAGCACACGTGCGTGGGCACCTCTGTGCTACCCTCGTGCCATATTCTCGTGACTTCCACTGGCACACGTGCGTGGGCACCTCTGTGCTTCCCCGTGCAACAGGTACACCGAGCCGTGAGATCTGTGCCATACAACCCTCAGGGGTTAGGGCAGATCGGTGTACATAGATCGTCTGTGACATTCCAGACGATCGCTAGCAGCAACCCGCTCACTCTTCACCCACCATAGCGGCGGTCCCTTACACCGCATAGTGGACCTTGACCGGCAGAAGCAGTCCATTTCCCATCTTGGCACGCTTCCCCGGGTCCCCCTCGTAACATTACGGTCGCGCCAAAGGTCTGGCTATGGCTGAAGAGCAGCAGCAGTTGCTGCGTTATGTGCAGCAGTTGGAGTCACGATTGGCAGCAGTGGAGCAGTCTTCCTCCGATAAGACTACTCTGACGACAGTCGCCACCCAGGTGGCTACCCAGGCTGTGCTATTGGGCGGAAGGTCTCCTCGCCTTGCGCTTCCAGAGCGCTTTAGCGGCAACAGCTCTGAGTGCCGTGGGTTTATAAACCAGGTTACCACCTACTTAGAGCTGTCCGCGACTCTTTACGCTACCGAGAAGGCGAAGGTAGCCTTCGTCCAGTCCCTGCTCACAGGGAGAGCGCTGAAGTGGTCCACGCCGTTGTGGGAGCGCGGAGATCGTGTGGTGAATAACTTAGCAGCTTATCTTGGGGCCATGAGAATGGTGTTCCTCGGGCCTCAAGTCACCCACGATTCCGCGCTGCGCCTCCTACGACTTCGGCAAGGGTCTGCTTCAGTCGGGGACTTTGCTGTACACTTTAGGACACTGGCCGCAGAGCTGGACTGGCCGGATAAGGTCCTTGTCCCTGTGTTTTGGGAGGGCCTGGCAGGGTTTGTCAAAGACGCACTGGCCACACGTGAGGTGCCTGCCACTTTAGAGTCCTTGATTCAGGTTGCCTCTCGCATAGACATCCGCCAGGCGGAGCGAAGGCTCGAGGTCTCTTCAGCACCCACGTCTTCTCGGCCTAAAAAGCGTCTGACTCCCGTCTTCCATCAGACAGGTCCCCCAGCCAGTCCTGTAGGCGACTCCGTGGAGTCAATGGAAGTGTCCAAGGTGGTCTCCTCTGCCCCAGGTTCTCGGTCTTGTGTCATCTGCTTTTCCTGTGGGCAGAGGGGACACATAGCTACCCTATGTCCCAAACCGTCGGGAAAAGACAGCGTCTAGTTTCTATCAGAGGGGGGACTCTAGACGCTACTTCTCCCTCTAGGTTGACTATCAGCGCCCAGTTGCAGTTCGGCACTACTCTCTTCTCTGCCCTGGCTTGCTTGGACTCAGGCGCTGAAGGCAATTTCATCTCGACCTCCCTGGCAACCCGATACTCAGTTCCCCTGGTTCTGTTGCCCAAGCCACTCAGGGTCCGGGTAGTCGACGGTTCCATACTACTCGATCCTATCACCCAGATCACCATCCCTCTCAGGATGGATGTACCACCGGGACACCATGAGCAGGTGTCCTTCCTGGTGCTTCCAGGGGGGACGGATGAGATCCTACTGGGTCTTCCCTGGTTGAGACAGCATGCTCCTATACTCAACTGGGCAACAGGGGAGATCTCATCCTGGGCAGGATCCTGTAGAGAGCACCTAGTGACTACCGAACCACCCGCTACCATTAGGTCGGTTGGGTCCTCAGGGAATACTGAGGGGCCGGGTTTACCAACACCTTATGAGGCCTACATGGATGTCTTTTCCAAAAGGGCCGCAGATACTCTTCCTCCCCACCGGCCATATGATTGCCGAATAGACCTGAAGCCAGGCTCCGAGCCCCCTAGGGGCAGAGTGTATCCACTCTCTGCTCCAGAGACGGAGGCTATGTCCAAATATATTCAGGACAGCCTGGCGAAGGGGTTCATTCGCAAGTCTATTTCACCGGCTGGTGCAGGGTTCTTTTTTGTGCAGAAGAAGGAAGGGGATCTGCGCCCCTGTATCGATTACAGGGGATTAAATGCAATCACAATCAAGAACAAATACCCTTTGCCCCTCATTACTGAGCTATTTGATCGATTCCGCAGGGCAAAGGTCTTCACAAAGCTGGATCTACGCGGGGCGTATAATCTAGTGCGAGTCCGAAAGGGCGATGAGTGGAAGACCGCCTTTAACACCAGGGACGGTCACTACGAGTATCTAGTAATGCCCTTCGGACTCTGCAATGCCCCCGCCGTATTTCAAGACTTTGTGAATGACATTTTCCGGGATTTGTATCTTTCCGTGGTTGCATACCTGGATGACATTCTTATCTTCTCCCCCGATCTTACCACCCATCGGAGGGATGTCATCCGAGTACTTAAGAGGCTCCGCACCCATTCGTTATATGCTAAGCTGGAAAAGTGCGTTTTTGAACAGGAATCCTTGCCGTTCCTGGGGTACATAGTGTCCAGTCAGGGGTTAGCAATGGATCCGGGGAAGTTGGAGACAGTGATGAACTGGCCTGAGCCCCGCTCGCTGAAGGCGATCCAGCGATTCTTGGGGTTTATCAATTATTATCGCCAGTTCATTCCCAACTTCTCGACGGTGGCAGCACCCATCATTGCCCTTACCCGCAAGGGCGCTAATCCCAAAGCATGGACACGGGAAACGGTAGAGGCATTTCACACTCTCAAAACTTACTTCTCCAGAGCTCCCATCCTTCATCGTCCAGACATCTCCAAACCCTTCCTACTGGAGGTAGACGCCTCTTCGGTCGGTGCAGGTGCAGTCCTGTACCAGAAAAACGAACGAGGAAGGAAACATCCGTGTTTCTTTTTCTCCAAGACCTTTTCTCCGGCCGAGAGGAACTACTCCATAGGGGATAGGGAGTTACTGGCGATGAAACTAGCATTACAGGAATGGCGGCATCTCCTGGAGGGTGCGAAGCATCCATTTGAGGTTTTTTCTGACCACAAAAACCTCACATACCTCCAGACAGCACAACGCCTGAACCCAAGGCAGGCCCGTTGGTCTTTATTCTTCTCCCGGTTCCGCTTTATTATCCGCCACCTGGCCGGTGAGAAGAACGTACGGGCCGATGCCTTGTCACGTTGTATGGTTGTGTTGGAGGAGGACGAGGAGGAGCCTCGTCTTATACTACCTCCGGACAGCTTGAGGATGGTCACTCCCACTTCTTTGGACCAGGTGCCACCTGGCAAAACCCTCGTTCCCCCTGAACTACGGAACGAGGTGCTATCGTGGGCCCATGCCTCCAAGGTCGGGGGTCACTTCGGGGTCAAAAGGACCAGAGACCTGGTGACCAGGCATTATTGGTGGCCGAGACTACCCCAGGACATACAGGAATATGTGGGAGCCTGTATGTCGTGTGCTCGGAATAAGCCGTCCCGGCAGAGACCGGCAGGTCTTCTTCACCCACTGCCAGTGCCGGATCGTCCCTGGGAAGTGGTAGGGATGGACTTCCTGGGAGATCTGCCCAAGTCAGCAGGGCACAGGGTCGTATGGGTCATCACGGACCACTTCTCTAAAATGGTCCACTTGGTGCCTCTCCCACGACTCCCGACGTCACGTGCTCTCGCCACCTTGTTCATTCGGCATGTATTTAGGTTGCATGGCATGCCTGACAAGGTGGTGAGCGACCGGAGTCCCCAGTTCGCGTCTCGCTTCTGGAGAGAGCTCTGTAAGCTCCTGCAGATAGAGCTGAACATCTCCTCCGCATACCATCCCGAGACCAATGGACTAGTGGAGAGGACTAATCAGACCTTGGTAACTTACCTCCGCCATTTTATATCCGCGCACCACGACAACTGGGCTAACCTCCTTCCTTGGGCCGAATTTGCCATTAACAATTCGGTCCATGAATCCTCTGGCCAGACTCCGTTCCTACTCAATAACGGACAACATCCCAGAATCCCGGTTCCGATGCCCATTACGTCACCCGATACTAGAGTGGAGGATTGGGCGACCAAGGCCCGGGAGATCTGGGATGACACCCAAGAGGCTCTTAAAAGGGCCAAAGACCGGATGGTGACAACGGCTGATGTTCGCCGCCGCCCTGCACCATCCTTCGCCCCTGATGACCTAGTATGGCTGTCCTCTAAGAATGTTAACCTACGGGTACAGGCAGCCAAATTCGCCCCTAGGTATCTGGGTCCGTTTAAAGTACTACAGCAGGTAAACCCAGTGGCATATCGACTCCAGCTCCCTCCAAACTGGGCTATAGCCAACACCTTTCACGTGTCCCTCCTGAAACCCGTACGACTTAATAAATTCTCGGGGTCCCTGCCGGCTCAAACCGACTCCCCGTCCGACGACCCTGAGGTGGCAAAACTTGTGGAAACAAAAGTCATACAGGGCAAGAGGTACTACCTCGTGGAGTGGGCCGGCCGTGGTCCGGAGCATAGATCCTGGGAGTTGGAGGATCATATCCGCGCCCCGGGTTTGATAGCGGCCTTCGAGCACGGACGGGGGGGGGGGCCTAGACGGGGGGGTAATGTTACATCTCGTGGCTCTCCTCAGGCAAGGACTGAGGCAGTCTCCCATTCCTTGCCTGCCACGAGCACTCCTGCTCAGCAGCGCCGAAGGTCTGCCAGACTGCGCAGTGTGCAGGAGATGCCTTCTCAGAGAGGCAGCAGAAGGGTGACACCTAGTGGTTCTCCTGTTACAAGGAGTGAAGCGGTCTCCCATTCCTGGCCTGCCGCAGACTCTCCTGCTCAGCGGCCCCGAAGGTCTGCGAGGCTGCGCAATGTGCAGAGGTTTACTGCTCAGGGAAGCAGTGAGATTCCCGTTATCTCTGCACATTGTGAGACCGAGGATCCCGCCTCTATTTCCCAGAGGCAGGAGGGTGAGCATGTGCAATGCGTGGTGGGTCCTGATTCGCTCACTGACGTCACACGGCTTGATGACAAGGCTGGTGACGTGGTGAATCCTGACTGGCCAGGCTGGGACGTCGTGGACCCTGATTGGGTCAAGTCCGTCATCTCCGCCTCGCGCCCGCCCTCGGGTGGAGCTGCACCTCCTTAAAAGCTCCCCCTGCCATCATGGCGGCGCGTGACCGTCCTTCTATGTTTGGATGTCTGGCAGCGTGCTGCCACGCCACTGCTCAGGCATTACTGTCTCTTGTGGGCTTGGCCCTTGCTGCTCCGGCAGTACCTCGTTTGCAGGCCGTGTTCCTGCCTTGCTGCTCCGGCAGTACCCCCGTCAACAGGCCGTGTTCCTGTCCCAGGTGAGCTCCTCAAGTCTCCATTGGACTCACCTGGTTATTGAAAGCACACGTGCGTGGGCACCTCTGTGCTACCCTCGTGCCATATTCTCGTGACTTCCACTGGCACACGTGCGTGGGCACCTCTGTGCTTCCCCGTGCAACAGGTACACCGAGCCGTGAGATCTGTGCCATACAACCCTCAGGGGTTAGGGCAGATCGGTGTACATAGATCGTCTGTGACATTCCAGACGATCGCTAGCAGCAACCCGCTCACTCTTCACCCACCATAGCGGCGGTCCCTTACACCGCACAGTGGACCTTGACCGGCAGAAGCAGTCCATTTCCCATCTTGGCACGCTTCCCCGGGTCCCCCTCGTAACAGTAACCCCCTGAGAACTTGATCCAAGATATTTCTTTGTTATATTCTCGCTTGCCATATTGACAATCGGGAAATTTACCCCGTATATTTATGAAGACATTTGAAAATTAACTCACATGGGATTTATCCTCAATTTCAGAGTTTATTTTTAATTTAAAGCCACTAAAAAAGAATATGAGTAAACTGTGATTTTCTCAAGGCTAATTCGAGAATAACCTTTTGTTTCCTAACTGTGGCGTGCGGGGTGAAAGGACTGGACTAGTTATCATTAACAAAGCACATTGATAACATAATTCTGTTCTGAACACTTCAGGAAGACATGCCTCATCCATATGTATTTTTCTGTAAATTGTTGCAGATCTTCAGTGCATAACCCACATAGAAAATCCACGACCATTGCACAATGCCTGAGCGCGGTTTTCCAGTTATCTAATGAAGAGATTCTTTCTACATACATGCTATGCACTTCAATTCCAATATGACTGTTTATTGGTATTTTGAAAAATAATAGGAAATGTAAAGAAATAATAAGATATTTCAGTAATAAAGGCTACATGCACAGTATGACTCTGATTCGCACTGCTTAGCATAGAGGAATAATGCTAGAAATACAGAATGAATGGAACATGATTGACAGAAAAATAATACAAAAATATGTGCCACAAAGAAAAGCTACTTACAAAGTCAATTTAGATATGGTCCGTATACCTAAAATATCAGTGAACATCGAGGCATTCTGTTCCAGAGATGAGGAACATGAACAATGCAGATAAATTGCTTTGCTTTGATAAGTCATAACTGGATTATCTATACATTTCAGTGATAATGCTAGTTGAGATTAAATCTGGATAGAAAGTATATGAGAGAACAAAGCAGCCTTGCACAATGTGCAGCCTTATAAAACACATTTGTATTATGGCACTTCTTAATAAGTTCATTCTTCATGTAAATCAATTAGCCCCAGACTATTCCTGCAGCTGCATTGAAGTCATTTCAATACATGCGATATTCAGATCTGGAGGGGAAATTGTTCTCAGAAAACCAAAGCGAGAACAGCAAAAGTGATCACTCCGAGAGAACTTCATTAGACCACCGCGCATGGGCAAGTGTGATGAATATCTACAGAGTGTAATAACGTGTAAATATAATATGTCATATAGGGTGTTTTATATACAATATATATATATATATATATATATATATATATATATATATATATATATATATATATATATATATGCAAAAAGGAGGGGAGCCAGCACTGCCTATGAGTGGCATGCAACAATGAGAAAGTAAAGAGTGTAAAATTCACAAATTCATTCCTACTGTGACAGTTCAATGAGATTTTTGGCAAATAATTGATCAATGATTTGAGCCCCCCTGCCCCGTCACGGCAAATCTCTATAAGGGGGGTCCCTACACTATATTTATAATTTATATAGGTACCCTAAGGTCTCGTGTAATGCGCAGGACCGTATAAGAACATCACCTACCTGAGAAGTGTCAGAACCGCTCCCATGCTGCAAGGGCTGACAACTGCGAGTAAAAAAGGGGCAGTCCAGGTGCCAGCGTGTGTGGCAGAACCACACACACCAGCACAAAGTCAGAACTTGCCCCCACAGTGCCAGACCAGCAAACATGGATGAAGGGAGGAACAGCCCCAGGCTTGATGGTCTGGCACTGGTCTATTACCGCAGTTCATCAACTTGTTTATATTGTATATATCTACATACTTAGGTACACGCACACACATACACACACGCACATATATGTATATATATATATATATATATATATACAGTATATATATATATATTGAAAATGGTGGTACAAGAGATAGGGGAATTAGAGCAGGCGCGCTATACTTCCACAATGCTTCTGCGGCAGATCATTCTTCTCCCTTGGCCACTCATTAACCTTATCCATATGCACTGCTTTCCCCACCCACCAGTGTCTGTGATTGGTTGCAGTCAATAACCATGGGTTTCCCCAGCCTGAGAAAACCAGCTCACAGCTGTAGGGCTTTGTCTTGGCTGGGTATCAAATTGAAGGGGCACCACACACTGTTTTTTTTTTCTTTTAACTATTTAAAAAAATAATTAAAGAAAAAAAAAAATCCGCATGCGGTTCCTTTTATTTTGATACACAGCATAGATAAGTGCACGGCTTGGGGCTTCAGCCTGTAGCCTTATGCTTTATCTGTGCTGGGTATCATAATATGGGGGGACCCTACGACAATTTTTTAATTTATTTATTTAGTTTTACAGCACAATATAGACTCGCAGACGGTCTGTGATTGGTTCAAGTCAGACGCTGTCACACAAGCCTAAGGGCGCATCTGACTGCAACTAATCACAGATGCTGGTGGGTGTGGAAAGTAGTACACATGGATGAGGCTAATGAGCAGCCCCAGAAGTAGAATGAGAATCCGTGGGAGCAGTTACAGCCTCGCCGTAGATTCTGTAAGTATAGCCCACTTGCTGTATTGTTTTTTCTTTATTTTTCTTTATTAACCGAGTGCATCAATACCTAGATTTCCTTGAGAGCGCCGGACCCAGCACTGTGGTACTTTGGAAGCCATGCGGTACTGTGTTCTCCCATCACTATTAGCAAAATCAATCAGGAAGGGCTAAAAACGCAGGACAAAAAACACTCAAAGAATTCACATGCTGCTTCTGTTTTCTGCACCCAAAACTGCAAGGTAAAAAGAAGCAAGGTGCGCACAGCATGTCTGAATTCTCATGGACTTTGCTGGGAGAAGGAAAGACATGCAGTTTTGGGCAACAAACTGCACCAAAACATGTGGTAAAAACTCAGCAAAAAATGCAGCGTGCGCACAGGGCCTTACTGTGCTCTATATTCTTTCAGCTTTCCTAGTAGCCAATCTGCAATGTTGTGTTTTTTTCTATTTTGGCTTGTAGGAGAGCGGACGTGTCTCTCTATTACAAATAACGCAGATTTGATTCTTACCCCGTGGCATGTATTTGACAACGTCAAGTACACATTTCAGTATAATGACACATCTGGACTAAGAAATGTACTGTACTCCTGCATCGCTTTATGTAATGTGGCTCAGCAGAGGAGTGAATAACATATTCTGAACTGCAATAAATAATGTAAATCTGGAGACCCCTGTTATCATGTACCATTACTACATGTAGCGCACTGTTTCTCCACCACCGCACCTCTTACGCCGTGTTACTAAGCTTCAGTGAAAGTGTGTTATTGATATTATTTTGCAGGAAACTGGCAAAGAAACGGAAGGAGACCCTGAGCAACACTCGTCAGGAGATGACAGTGATGGTGAATTCAATGGATAAAAGCTACACCGAGCAAGGCACTAACTGTGATGAAGCGTTCTCTTTTATGGATACTCACAATCTAAATGGCAGATGTAAGTTGTAAATGATTTTGCTCCAGCACTCTGTTTTATTTTTTTACTAATGCACGGAGGGGGAAGCAATTGAAGTGAACATGAGTGACTTTTAAGACATTTTTCCACCTCATTAACCAATCAATTTAATGGACAAAATAGTCATTTATGGAAAATCTGCTTCCCTCATGCTGTGTCTTAAATCACTTTGCGTTTTGAACAGTCGCTGATGCATTCAGGATTTTCTCTAAATAATCATAACAAGTTAGAAAGTGTATTGCCGGAGCTGTAGGCGCTTCCTTTACCGTACAGGCGCATTATGCTCATTGTGACTATTTAGAACTATATTGGAAATTGGGCTTTTACAGAAAGCAATGTGACATTTTTGACTGTGCTAGCCTGCCAGTCTCCAAACGTGTCATCTAACCATAGTGCCGTCCGATAACATTGCAGTAAAGCGGCACTAATCCTCGTGTCACATAGTGGAGGCGTGAAAATCAAATATTCAGGCCGCAGTAAATAAAGTGTCGTCCCCTCATCACTTCTACATGAATACATTTTTTAGGCATTCTCAATAACCAGACTGAAGGGAATTTCTGTAGAATATCTCCAGAGACCCTGTGAATGATTTTAATCTTCCACGTGTCATAAAGAGGTATGATTAATCTGCCACACCACACTGACAGTAATGGGTAGGGGGTTTATTCAGGAGATACATGGCTTACTTACGCCCCTGTTAGACCATCACCAATTTTTTATGAATACCTTTCTGGGAAAAAAAGCTATTACAAGCAGGGGAGCAGGGTTGGCTTTGGACAAAGTGGGACCCTGAGAAAAATATTAAAGTGGGGTCCTAAAAGCTCACATATTGCACCATCATACGCAACCATTCACGTTACATTTACAAGCGCTGAGTTCAGAGCGTTAAAGTAGCGCGATCGACAATATTGAAGTTTTTCTGATTTTCCAGTCCTCTTTACATACGTTGACGCAGAATCATGAGCACAAAACGATCACTAGTAGATTATTCTGTCCCCATATTATCATGTATCATGTAATCTGCAGCACATCTGCTGTTTGTATGGGGCATGTGCTGCTGAGAACAATAACATTATGTGAGTGCGGCTGTAGAGTGTGCTCTCAATCAAGATATGACAGTGCTCAGCATACAAATTGAGGGGCTGTAATGCTGCACTGAGCTGTTGATGACTCCAAAAGTATACCAAAGCCCTCTCATTTGCATAGAAAATAAATAGTTTTTCTTTTGCTAACTAAATAACTAAAACCTATACCACTAGTATGATCTTTTAGGGGTTATGTTCCCTACATACCTGTGTAAGTGGTTTGGTTAGTGTTTTGAGGGTGACAGACTCAAAAATCATGAAAAATTTACATCTCTACACTTAACTTGCCAAGAAGTATTGAATTATGTCCTAGCATAAATTACAATGTGACACAGTGTAGTAGTAGTAGTAGTAATAATAATAATAATAATAATAATAATAATAAAAAAATGTATTTATATTCCGCAGCACTTTGCAATTCAAGGAGCACCAATATTTTCAAAATGTCATTAATATTTTTGTACAAAGTAAGCCAGCTAATAGATAGTATAAACCTAGACTTGAAAAAGCAACAAATTTATCAAACAGCCTGAGCCACTTTGATATATTTTTCACATTTAGACTGGCTAGTTCAAGTTGACTGTATCTAAGCGTAGATCAGCATATTCTTTTCTTAAAGGGAATCTGTCAGCAGGTTTTTGAGGACAGCATGAGGTAGGGGTTAAAACACAGTGATGCATCTTTTATCAAGCTGCCTGTTTAAGCTGATTATTTTAGCATGAGGAGTTTATCATTGCTGGGACTAAGGGTACCTTCACACTTTAGCGATGCAGCAGCAATCCGACCAGCGATCTGACCTGGTCAGGATCGCTGCTGCATCGCTACATGGTCGCTGGTGAGCTGTCAAACAGGCAGATCTCACCAGTGACCAGCCCCCAGCCAGCAGCGACGTGCAAGCGACGCTGCGCTTGCACGGAGCCGGCGTCTGGAAGCTGCGGACACTGGTAACTAAGGTAAACATCGGGTATGGTTACCCGATGTTTACATTAGTTTCCAGCGCACACCGCTTAGCTGTGTGTACAGGGAGCAGGGAGCCGCGCACACTGAGCGCTGGCTCCTTGCTCTCCTAGCTACAGTACACATCGGGTTAATTAACCCGATGTGTAATGCAGCTACATGTGCAGAGAGCAGGGAGCCGCGCACACTGCTTAGCGCTGGCTCCTTGCTCTCCTAGTTACAGTACACATCGGGTTAATTAACCCGATGTGTACAGCAGCTACATGTGCAGCGAGCCGGAGCCGGCAGCACAGGCAGCGTCAGAGCGGCGGAGGCTGGTAACTAAGGTAAATATCGGGTAACCACCTTGGTTACCCGATGTTTATCTTGGTTACAGCTTACCGCAGCTGCCAGACGCCGGCTCCTGCTCCCTGCTCGCTTCATTTGTCGCTCTCTCGCTGTCACACACAGCGATCTGTGTGTCACAGTGGGAGAGTGCCTTTGAAGAAAACGAACCAGGGCTGTGTGTAACGAGCAGCGATCTCGCAGCAGGGGCCAGATCGCTGCTCAGTGTCACACACAGCGAGATCGCTAATGAGGTCACTGCTGCGTCACAAAAAGCGTGACTCAGCAGCGATCTCGGCAGCGAGCTCGCTGTGTGTGAAGCACCCCTTAGCAGGGAGTGCCTGGTAGTCCGACACCCCTCTCTTCTGATAAGCAGCTCACTGTCTATTGACATTATACATAGAGAGCCTGGTATGGGTGTGGTTAGCTTTTTCAACTCTGCTGCATGAAAAATCTAAAACCTCTGGTTGTGTCAGAATGACTGCACCAAACACATTAAGTGATACATCATTGGATTCAGTGTCTCTTTGCCTATATTATGCTGCTTTCACATGAGGTAGCAAAAACCTGATGACATTCCTTTTAAATAAAATCACTAGTTACATACTAATGATAGATACTCCTCAAACCTCAGTCTTCATTCAACACATAGTCTAGTTTATACCACATCTTCATAATTATTTGGTTTAGATTTTTATTAATAACTTACCTCTTCTGCAACTGACTTCACAACATCTAGAAAGTTATTAGCATGCCTATTATTAAGGAAGACTTATTACCAGGCCTTAAATGCTTAGTAATTTATTATTCCCGCTGCTAAGTATTCATGTTTTCTTTGCTTTTAAATTCACTATATAGTTTTAGGGAGTTAAAGGGAACCTGTCACCAGTTTTTTTTGCCCTGTAAGCTGCTGCCACCACCAGTGGGCTCTTATATACAGCATTCTAACATGCTGAATATAAGACCCCAGACCGTTGTGTAGAACATAAAAAACACTTTATAATACTCACCTAAACCATCGCTGCGGCTCGAATGGGCGTCTTCTTCCTCTGGTGCCGGTACCCGCCTTTTTCGGCCATCTTCATCCTCCTTCTGAAGCTGCGGTGCATGACGCGTCTACGTCATGCACACTCGCCACTCCCGCACATGTGCACTACAATACTTTGATCTGCCCTGCTCACGGCAGATTAAAGTGCGCCTGCGCAGGACCTGAATGCCGGCGAGTGTGTATGACGTCAGACGCATCATGCACGGCGGCTTCAGAAGATGGAGGACGAAGATGGCCGAAAGAGGGGGCGCCGGCACGGGAGAACGGAGACGCCCATCTGACCCACATCCACTGCAGCAACCGATTTAGGTGAGTATTATAAAGTGTTTTTTTTGTTTTACACAGTGGTCTGGGCTCTTATATACAGCATGTTAGAATGCTGTATATAAGAACCCAGTGGTGGTGGCCCCACTTATATGCCAAAAAAAACTGGTGGCAGGTTCCCTTTAAGCCTTTTCATTTAGTGATCTCTCCCAATGCAACGTAGCTCACCGGATTTACTGGGATCTTGTCTTTATTCTGCTCTATTGCCCTGTCGGCACTGCGCCCTTGGTAAAGACAATGAAAATTAATACTAAATAAAAAGAACAGTATCTCTGCATCTTTAAGTCAAATATGAAAAAAAAACCAAAAACATACAGAACACCCAGGAGCAGTGTGAATAAAATATGATGAAGAACCTGCCCACTTGTGACATGAGGTAGTCCTAATGAATCAAGAAAATCTTATTGCAACACCCTCCTCATTAGGACCAGAGTTGTTGATAAACTTGAGGTCATATTGTTTTGACTCAGATTTAGTATATGCACAATTCAGTAAATCACCCCAAGAAAAATTGTGCTCTAACAGTAAAGAATCCTTTCCCATTAGCTGTTTGAATCTCCTTTCTTCCACCTGTAGCACGTGCCCCCTGGTCCTTTGTCTAGTCTTTAGAAGTAATAATCAATGTTGTCTTATTTTTTATACACTTTTACTTTAATACGCTGTTAAGGTGAATGGACTATGACTTTTATATAAGTTATGGTTGTAGCAGGTGCAGAATTATCACATTTGACAGTATTTTATGGTTTGATGGTGATGACAGATGACTTTTACTACCGCTCATTGTGTATAATTTATACATGTGTCTTTATCTACAGCTGTGTCCTCGCCTTCATCATTCACAATGAAAACAAACACACTAAGTACAACTGTGCCTAATTCTTACTACCCAGGTAAGCCACCGAGTGTGCCTCTATAACAGCGAGCCGTGAGCTCTGTGGGACCTGTGGGCACTATGTCCGCTCTACAGAGATTATTATTTCACTCTAGTTTTCTAGTGCGTTAATTAAGTGACAATACCGTCAGGATAGATTTATCTCTCTCCTCCCTATCAACAGTTTGGAAGAACTTTATATAGTAAAGTATATTTTTATGGCAATAGTGTGTTGTAATATTCTGTTCCTAAACAGGCAGACTTTTTTGTTTACTGAGCGATTTGTATACAAAAATATTTTATATTTCACTTCACTGTTTCTGATGTTGTGTAGGCCAAAAACACATTACTAAAAAAAACAAAGCACATTACTATAATCTATTATACACACTTAACAATGATAAAATGGCTCTACATGAGCATAAAAGTGGGTTTCAAATAAAATGAACTCAAGGCTTACCAATGAGATCTAATGGACAGACAGGGGTCACCGTGTGCTCTGTTGTGCACCATTTTCTGCATATAGACCTACTGGAGGTAGACATCCAAATGTAGTCAACTACAACAGAAATCATGGTGACGCCGTCTGCACTATTATAGATAATGGCTCCATCGGGGCATACGTCCAAACCCTGTTTTGCGGGATGTTCGGACATAAGCCCTGATGGGAACACTGAACGTGGAGAAGAACACCGTGTGAAAGCCGCCTATTAAGCTGGGTTCACACATAGCGACAGCAACAGCGACAAAGACATCGCTGTTACGTCACCATTTTCTGTGACGCAGCAGCGACCTTGTAGGTCGCTGTTATGATCGCTGCTTAGCTGTCAAACACAGCAGACGCAGCAGCGATCATAACGACACGCGTCGCTGTGGAAGCGATGCTGCGATTGGTAACTAAGGTAAATATCGTGTAACCAACCAAAGTGCTTCTCTGGTTACCTGATATTTACCTTGGTTACAAGCGCACACCGCTTAGCGCTGGCTCCCTGCACTCATAGCCACAGTACACATCGGGTTAATAAGCAAACCTTTGCTTATTTCCCGATGTGTACTCTGGCTGTGTGCAGGGAGCAGGGAGCCAGGACTGGCAGCGTGAGAGCGGCGGACGCTGTAACTAAAGTAAATATCGGGTAAACAAGGAAAGGGCTTCCCTTGGTTACCCGATGTTTACCATGGTTACAGCTTACCGCAGGCTGCCAGAAGCCATCTGCTGCTCCCTGCTCGCTTCAGTTCGTCGCTCTCTCGCTGTCACACACAGCGATGTGTGCTTCACAGCGGGAGAGCGATGAGCAAAAAATAAAGCAGGACATTCAGCAACGAGCGGCGACCTCACAGCAGGGGCCAGCTCGTTGCTGGATGTCACACACAGCGACAGCGACGGGACGTTGCTGCTACGTCACAGAAAATGGTGACATAGCAGCGACGTC
This sequence comes from Anomaloglossus baeobatrachus, assembly GCF_048569485.1. Taxonomy (NCBI): domain Eukaryota; kingdom Metazoa; phylum Chordata; class Amphibia; order Anura; family Aromobatidae; genus Anomaloglossus; species Anomaloglossus baeobatrachus. Next base: position 178,211,274 of record NC_134358.1, read on the forward strand.
GTTGTCGCCGTCGCTGTGTGTGACACCACCTTTAGCCATATTTATTTCTTTTCTATGTGTTTTGATTGTTACTTTTCTTTGTATTTACTTTTGTATTTGTCTATTTTGCCTGTTATTTTAATGGATAACACACTGAAAAGGACATAAAATTAAAAAAAAACTCACAGAAAAAAGTCAACATATTTACCAACACCAGGACACAATGCTAGTGGCTAATTCACATATTTCTGCAAATCGATCTGCTCTCTAACCACAATGCATGGCCTGACCGTGGCTCTCCTGACTTGAGCTTCACAGCCCCATAGCAGTATATGAACCTGTAAATGCCTGCAGACAAGACCTGTATAGGGGCCACTTAGTGAGTTGATACACACGGCACTTCTGGGGTGGTGCTCAAGTAGGTTTAGGTTCCAAACCTTCTCAAATAGATGTAGAAACTTGCCACTCAACATGAATGTGAATAGTTGTCTTTTATTGAGAAGAACTTGTAGGACCAGCACAAGCACAGATGTTTCGGTTAAAGACCTTCATCAGTGTGCGTGCAGGGGGTCCTCAGAAGGTATAGCAACTTGGCAACTGGCATAGTCAGGTATGACGCAGTGTTCACCACTGTCTATGTGGCATTGCCAAGTTGCTTTACGTTCCGAGGACCCCCTGCATGCACACTGATGCAGGTCTTTAACCAAACCGTCTGTGCTTGTGCTGGTCCTACAAGATCTTCTCAATAAAAGACCACTATTCACATTCATCTTGAGTGCCAAGTTTCTACATCTACTGTATAGGGGCCAGTCACACAGGTATGTGTAGTGCACAATGTCTGGTTTACAGCCTATTGGTGACGCCCCAGCCATTCTATTAGGCGGACTGCCTAGTACTATTGTTTATAAGTGCACCAATAAGGACAGACACCCCACTTTCCTAAACCAACACAAAAGGGCTCAGATGCACCCTGAAAAAGATGAAAAAATGTGCAACAAAAAAGATTTTTAAAAAAATGCATGATGTATTATTGGTCAATACATCCAGGGCCCTTATAGTCTTACAATAAAATTAAAAAACTCACTGAAAATTATATAAAATTCCAAAAATATCACTGCAAAAAAGCAGCCATATTTACCAAGATCAGCCCACCACATTAAAAGGGTTGTTCTCCAATAAAGTACATTTTAAGTACTAGATCTTGAAATAAAAATTATTTCCACAATTGGATGTTCTTGTACAGAGATAATCTTATATGTGCCCCTGCTATATACTGTGTACTGTTTAATGGATGTGTCTGACCACACAGGGACATGGTGATGATACCACATCTCCTGGGCTGGGGAGGACACAGAGTATAAAGACATAATGCACGGGATCACAGCTGATTCTCATTATGAGGCAAAATATTGTCTCTAAACAGGCAGAGAAATATTTTACCTCACAGATAGCAGCAACTGTGAACCTATGCTGTTTTGTCTGTATACTCTCTTATTACTTCCTCCCTGGCCCAGGAGATGTGGTATGATTAGACCATGTCCCTGTACGGTCAGACACAGCCATTACACAGTAGATAGCAGGGGCACATTTATAAGATTATCTCAGCACAGGAACATTTTTTAACACATCCAATTGAGGAAATTATTAAGATTCCGAGATCTATTGCTTAAAATCAACTATGGTCATAAGAGAACCCCATTAATGCACTACAGCATGCAGCAGACCCTCATGATACAAACTGAAGGTCCAAAATACTGATGACACAACCACTCCCACACCCATCATTCATGGAGTGGACGGCTGCCTAGTATTATAATGCACTCGGATATAGCCTATATAGGGCGCCAGTCACAGAGGGTAGTGCACAATGTCTGGTGTACAGCCTATTGGTGATGCCCATATTATTAGAATAGGCAAATATGTGCACCCCACAAGGACAGACAATGCTCAGCAATCTAAACAAATGCATTACACGGAAAAGCCTTTAACTACTGTAACATTTTGCCATTTTTACTATTTTCTTGCTTTTATAGCCGCGACTGAAGCCAATGTGCAATCGTAACATTTTTATATCTGAAATAATGAAGGGAACTAATTCCAAATCCTGTGGTTTATCTGTTATGGACGTATTCATTTATTTTCTATGTTTTTTATTACATTTATTTGTATTTACTTCTACTCATATGTGGCTATTGTGCCTGTTATTCTGAAGCCGTATGGATCCCTTTCTTCTAATAATTTCTCCTGTAATAATGTAGGTTACTTTAATATTTAATACGTGCATCCCATAAAGGCTCCCATGTAACCCTGTTTATTTTCGCAGGTATTGATTTCCTCTTCGGGGCTCTCTTACAGTACATGACGTTCAGTATATTTTATGACAGCGTTTCGATTTAATAAGCCGGATCATTGTAGGAGCAGCCATTTCTGGGAATAGCATCACTTGACCTTGTCACACCCGGAATTTTTAGTGAGTAAAGTTCCCTGAAGCACTTAAGACGAGGTCCGAAGTGTCAGTGACGCGTCCTGAGGAAACTGCTCCTATAATGTCATGCCTTATTAACAGTATACACCCTTCATGGAAGTAGCGGTAGAATCTCCCATATTTGCTATGTCTGTTTAACCTAACGTGAAAATGAATTTTCTCTATTGCAATACAGCCATCTATATTAACGTGAATGTATTGGGAGTACCAGCCTTTGTGTCAATTATTTTCTATTTTCTTCTTCTCTCTCCTTGTGTTCTCTCTTTCTTTTCTTCCCCCGTTCTTCTTGGCCCCGCTTGTGGTACATGGCAGACCCATTTGTGCCAACTGCAATTTTAGGTGAGATCATTTCCCTTCATAAAAGTTATCTGTACAAATGACTAGGATAGACAGTGGTAGCGGAAGAGACTTTCCCATGCGTCCTGTGTTTGGCTCTTCACAAAGCAGTGACTGTAGTGATTCTTACACATGCAAAATGCTGAAAATGTTATGAAGAAAAGTATTTTTTTGCTTATTAAATGGTGCTATTAAATTGTTTTCTATATGTGGGGGTCATACCGCCCCATCACATGGCAATCTTATACTACAACTTTTTTTTTTTTTTTTTTTTTTGTGGGACACTATTTTTTCCACTGTGACTGCTTGTCGGAGATGAATACCTTCTAAAATTTAACCTGTAACAGAGGAGGTCAGCACGTCGCCGTTTTGGCCATACCGGACTACAGCGCCCATCAACCTATCGGGCAAAAAAGGTGGCGTTTAATGGGCACTGTAGTCCAGTACTTGCTGGGACGTGAAATGCTGGCTCCCCCTGATGTGCAATATTTGTCTGGAAATGCCTCTGTCTTTTCTTCCTTGAACCTGGATAGCACAGTACCAGTACTTAGTTGGTTTATTTTGTATATCCACAGCTTCCGGTCATAAATTGTAGAATATGTGCTTTTCTCTTCATTGACAACACTTCTCTTTGTTTATATGTAACGATTTTATACATGAGATCAAAGCTTAAAATAAACCATTCAATCAACAGATGGCAATATCCAGAAAGCTTTCATTTGTAAAGTATCAGTGCAAATTTCATCAGGCGGCAGATCAATATGACTTTTCCTTATTTATACATGTCAGGACTCAGCGAGTCGTCTCCCCTTACGTGGTTCTTATTATTTCATTGGGCTCGGACCTGGGGTCAGATATTCATTCGACATCCCTATTCTGTAGACACAGATTCATTTACCAGATTGATTTGCTGTCCTGCCTTTCCTACCATCAGGCAATTTGGAAATTGTAGACATTTGGAAAGATCATCTAATCAAAAAGTCTTATAAAGGAATAAGTCTACGGGGAAACATAACATAAGATTTACACTGTTTTCTGCTATGAAGTGACCTCTTTCTGGGATATTGGCCTTTTACAATCATGACCTGTGATACCCGTGAGTAGGCTTTATCCCCTGTGGTAGGCCCCAATTTATAATTAATATTTTAGGTTAGTTACTGTGATGTACTTTAATATATAAGTATTTTTCAGTCATATCATTCATAAATTGAGGGTTTTCTTTACGTTTTCAAGTAAAATGTATATAATAGCCAGAATCAACGTGGAGAAAAATATATGTATGTATATATATATATATATATATATATATATATATACATATATATATATATACACAGTGTACAGTAACTTGTCTCTTTCAAGATGAAAGGCTGTAGAAAAGTAAAAACATGTCTCATGTCACTAAAGGCAAGTCCCATGTCAACCCATTAGACAAGGGCTGAGAAAGAGATACCATTGATGCCCACTCCAATACCCATTTCAGTGAAGCCAATGCCAAAGATGCCAGATATTAGTATTTTATTTAATCATTATGACTGATCTTGAGTAAGGATTCTCAATACTGGAATCCATTATGGCCTCATTGTAGCTCTAAATAGTAGCATAAAAATAGTACATAGTAATTGGCAATTATATGTCAAAGGGTTTCTTGGGACCTACAAAACTGGCCCATACCTGGTTTTGTACTTTAAAGGCCCAGTCACACACAACGACTTACCAGCGATCCCGAAAACAATGCGACCTGATAGGGATCGCAGGTAAGTTGCTGGGAGGTCGCAGGTGAGATGTCACACAGTCAGATCTTACCAGCGATGCAGGAACAATACAGGTCGCAGTAGCGACCTGTATAACGATCTCAGCAGTCACTGTGACCCTGTCACACAGTGTCAAACACAGTGATGTGTCCTGCCCAGCAGGACATCGCCTTTGAAGAAAATGACCTGGACCATTCAGCAACGACTAGAGATCTCACAGCAGGGGCCTGATTGCTGGTAAGTGTCACACATAACGAGATCGCTAACGGGATCGCTACTGCGTCACCAAAACGGTGACTCAGCTGCGATCTCGCTAGCGATCTCGTTATGTGTGACAGTACCTTTAGTGTTAGCTGATCCCAATATTACAACTATAAACACCTCAGTCCCATCCAAGTGTTGTAATACCAGTCTCTGAAGGGCATGTGGACCCCTGTGGCTCCTTGCATGAATTAATTAGTGGGGCTGTTGACATCTGCAAACCTTATTATGGATGGACTGTTTAAGGAGAGAACATCAATTTTGTAATCAAGTACAACCCCTTTTAGAGCTTCTAAGTTACTATAGTACTCTAGGAGAGAGTCTCATCCCTTTTGTTATTGGGTGGCTAGAACCTTTATAGAACCACATGTTGGAAATCTCAGGCTTCCAGACATTTTGTACAGAGGAATTGCACAGAACAATTTTCACAAATAAAGCATCACAAAGACATGATGAGAGGGCATGACCCCTTATCTTTGTTCTTACGTGGGGGTTTTAAACCCATTTCCAGACTTCTCTTATCTCAAGACTCTTCTGGTGAGTAAAGGACTCGTTACACATAGCGACGTACCAGCGATCCCACCAGCGATTTTACCTGGCAGGGATCGCTGGAACGTCACTACATGGTCGCTGTTGAGCTGTCAATCAGGCAGATCTCCACAGCGACCAGCCATCAGCCACCAGCGACCCGTGTAACGATGGCTCCCTGCACACTCAGAACCGGCACTCGTTGGTCTTCCGCCGTCAAACACGCCAATGTGTGCTGCTCAGTGGGAGACCAACGAGCAAAAAATGGTCCTGATCGTTGTGTCACGATGAGCGACCTCGCAGCAGGGACCAACTCGCTGCTGCTTCTCACACACAGAGATATCGCTAGCGAGGTTGCTGATACATCACAAAACCTGTGACATTTCAGCGATCTCGCTAGCGATCTCGCTATGTGTGAAGGGGGCTGTAGAGGGCAGATCATTTATTCTTGGTCCTTCGTTCAAGGAGAAGGTAAAGTTTATTTACACTGCAAGATTATTGTAAACAATTAATCCTAAGAATGCGCATTTTGTGATAATTGATGAGTCCATACAAGCTGCCAATCACTCATTGAAGAAGTAGAACACCTAAAGGGAATCCATCTCCAGGTTTTTGCCACCTAATCTGAGAGCAGAATAATGTAGAGAAAGATATCCTGATTCCAGCGGTGTGTCACTTACTGGGTTGCTTTTTTGATAAAATCACTGTTTAAACATGCTCTTTGGCAGAATTCACACGTGTGTATTATTCATTCCATGCTCCGGTCTGGTTCCATATATGCCTATGGGACTGTAAGTTCAGATCAGGAGAACCTGTTGGGCCGGGAATTGCAGCCTGAGCATGACCTGTGTAATATGGACTTGTCAATTGGGCCTTACATTTAGGGTTTAAAAATGTATCTTTGCATTCCTGAGCTGTGTATCATTGAACATGGATAACGATATTATAGCGCACCGTTTTCTTAGTGTTAGGGCTCTTTTACACTTGCACATTTTTTGTCACAATCAACAATATTGCACCTTGACTTGCTTAGTTCCGTTCACACCAGCATGTGATGAGCGATCGCTAGTGTTTCAATATGTTCTCTTACAATTTCATTATTGTCAGCAGCACATCCCTGTTTATATGGGGTCGTGTGCCCCCCAAAAATGATGATTTTAGTATCTGCCTAAAACAGCAATGAGAGCACAAATCAGCATTTCCTCCCTTGTTGCTTGATCGGTGGACATATTTACACAGCCAATGGTCATGAATGAACGTTTTTATGCCTGACCATTGATGAAAGGGCTTTTACCCACTCAGTTTATTTCAAGGCCATAACACTTGTCCTTGAGGTTTTACACATTCTCTCTATCCATAGCACAAATCATACAAAAATGATAAAGAGTCGGACACTATCACCAGAACCCACACAGGACTGATCCGGACTTTTTGTCACATTTGTCTTTGGCGAGCAGTTTTATCTCGCAGATATATGTCCCTTGAGGGAAGAAATACAGAGTTTGGGTGAATAAATCTGTGTGATTTAATTGCAGGATTATACTAAGCCTATTAAATAAAATCTTAGATTTTATTTTGTCATTCCCTTATCTCTGTCCAACACTTATGACATTGAAAGTATGATTATGACGGGTATTAAATTCATGGAAAGGGTGAACAATAGATTTTTACTGTGCATGGCACACGCTTTTGTGTTTTATTGTCCACACAGTGACTGATGTGCCAATGTTCTGTTGTTTTACCCTGTAAGTAATCAATCAAATTTCAGGAAGAGGCCTCCTGCGCTGAAGACAAGATACAAAAAGCAATTATTTTTATCTATTTTTTTTATTTTTTAGAAGTTGTAAGTTGGCTACTTTAGAGCCAGGATTGACATGACATATCATTGGATTACATAAAATCACTCGCCCACTAACAGGTCTGCAATTATAACCGCAGCATTTCCAAGAGGGACCTCCGGCCACAGCAAAATCCACAGTCACATTTACAATCGCAAAGTATGGGAGGGGGCACATTATCCCTTTACATCTACATCCACAGCATAAATTGACATGTTGTGAATCTCAGACCTGCAGCTCCTGTCAATTTCTGCTACAAATGTCTTTTGCAGGTCGTGCATGAGATTCCTGAATCTCATACTATGCTGGCTATGTAAATCGCAGCGGATTTTAGAAGAAAATCTGTTGTATTTTTGCACTGTGGAAACTTAGGTACATACCCGCGATCCGGACATGCTGCACCCTGGGCGCAGCATGTATTCTCCTTCTTCTGCAGGAGACCGCAGCTGCCAGTGCCTATGATCAGGGTTTGGGCCACTGTGGACTTTCTCTCTATTCTCTCTGCGGAGAACCCTTGCGGCTCCGCAGCATAAATTGACATGATGCGACTCGGGAAGCCTCACCGCATGTCAGTTTACACTGTGGGAAAAACAAGCACAATGGACATGGGATTTCTTCTTTCATTTTGGAAGCAGTGAAAACACGCTGCGTCCGAAACGCTGTGAACCCTGATCGTGGGCATGCAGCCTAAGGTCAGGCTTTGCACACTACGACATCGCAGGTGCGATGTTGGTGGGGTCAAATTGAAAGTGACGCACATCCAGCATCGCATGCGACATCGCAGTGTGTGAAGCCTAGATGATACGATTAACGAGCGCAAAAGCGTCGTAATCGTATCATCGGTGCAGCGTCGGCGTAATCCATAATTACGCTGACGCGACGGTCCGATGTTGTTCCTCGCTACTGCGGAAGCACACATCGCTGTGTGTGAAGTCGCAGGAGTGAGGAACATCTCCTACCGGTGTCACCTCGGCTTCCGTAGGATATGCGGAAGGAAGGAGCTGGGCGGGATGTTTACATCCTGCTCATCTCCGCCCCTCCGCTCCTATTGTCCGCCTGCCGTGTGACGTCGCAGTGACGCCGCACGACCCGCCCCCTTCATAAGGAGGCGGGTCGCCGGCCAGAGCGACGGTCGCAGGGCAGAAGAGTGCATGTGAAGCCGGCGTAGCGATAATTTTCGCTACGCCAGCTTTCACAAGATATTGTACCTGCGACGGGGGCGGGGACTATCGCGTGCGACATCGCAGCATCGGCTTGCGATGTCGCAACGTGCAAAGCCCGCCTTAGAGGGGACAATGCATAAACCGTAACCTCTGTTCTATTAATTCAAGGGAAGTTTAGCAGTGAAATCTACAGGGATCAGACATTTATTACACATTGCAGAAATTAGTTATGGCAAAACCCTTTAAGGGTATATTCACACGTTGCATTTTTCCAGTATTTTTCTGCATGTTTTACTGTATCAGCAAACTGAATTTCTGAAATCTCATTCATGCACATCGCTTATTTCTGCCTTGTAGATTTGAGGCAGTTTTTTTTTACCCATGAGTAGGAGCAAATCACATGAAAAATGTGCTTATTTTGTGCAAGGCTTCTCCTACCAACATTCCAGTATTTGCAGCAGATTTGCTGCAAATACTGAATGTGTGTACATAACTGTAAGGCTATGGGCCCATAATGAGCATTTGGTGAGTTTTGATGCTGCAGAATTTCTGCACCTATTATGTAAATTGGTCACTTCCAATTTTTCATTGCATTTTTGTATGTGCTTTATTACATGTATTTTTATCATGTTTTTGATATTTCCAGGCATTTGGCTTTGAAAAAACTTTATTGATCTACTTAAGTGCCGATTACATGTATTCTGATGCATTTTTGCAGCGGAAACACACTAAAAATGCAGGAATATTTTTTACCTGGATTTTCTGCATTTATTCCAAGACTTTGGGGAAAATCTGCACATAAAACTCTGCATAACCGCAAGAGAAAGTGACATGTTCTGGATTTGAAACACGCACCACAGGTCCGTTTACACTGAATAATAAAGAAGCACAGGGGCAGGAGATTTCCATCCACTTGCTGGAACTGTAAAACACTGTCTTTTTGACAGAGTGAAAATACTCAACATCAAAAACTCATCGTGGGCACACAGCCTAAGGCCTCCAACACACATTCGTTATAACCACGTCCATGTAAAACAGGCCATTTTTCGTGTCTGTTTTCCGTTTTTAGGTCCATTTTTATGGTATGTGTGGCCTGCGTGTGTATCCCGTATGCTAGCCGTATGTGTGTGTAGAATGTCGTGTGTGCGTGAGTGAAATAACTGACATGTGTGTGTGTTGCCCGTGTGAAATGTTCCGTAAGTGTGTGATGGACAATGTCGTTGATACATGTCGGCTGACAGCAGACAGAGTTGCGCGATGAGAATGAACTCGGGTGAACTTCAGCCGACTTCATTGTCATGCCACGGCTCTGTCTGTGTGCCGTGTACTGATTAGCGGTCACTCATGCAGGATTCACCGGTGACCGCTAATCCCCCGAGTGACTGAAGTGAGCAGCCCTCTCTCATACTTACCGTTCCCTGATCTCCGGCGCGGCGCTGCACGGCTGTTATAAAAACTCCGCCGGTTTTTCCTGTTTTGAAAAAGCCGGCCGCTCATTAAACAATCTCGTATTCCCTGCTTTACCCGCCCACAGGCGCCTGTGATTGGTTGCAGTCACACACGCCCACCACGCTGAGTGACAGCTGTGTCACTGCACCCAATCACAGCAGCCGGTGGGCATGTCTATACTGTGCAGTAAACTAAATAAATAAATAATTTAAAAAAACGGCGTGCGGTCCCCCCCCCATTTTAATACCAGCCAGATAAAGCCATACGGCTGAAGGCTGGTATTCTCAGGATGGGGAGCCCCACGTTATGGGGAGCCCCCCAGCCTAACAATATCAGTCAGCAGCCGCCCAGAATTGCCGCACACATTATATGCGACAGTTCTGGGACTGTACCCGGCTCTTCCCGATTTGCCCTGGTACGTTGGCAATTGGGGTAATAAGGAGTTAATGGCAGCCCATAGCTGCCACTAAATCCTAGATTAATCATGTCAGGCGTCTCCCCGAGATACCTTCCATGATTAATCTGTAAGTTACAGTAAATAAACACACACACCAGAAAAAAATCATTTATTTGCAATAAAAACAGTAACAAATACCCTCGTTCACCACTTTATTCAGCCCGAAAAACCCCTCCATGTGCGGCGTAATCCACGGAGGTCCAGCGTCGCATCCACCTCTGCTACATGAAGGTGACAGGAGCTGCAGCAGACACCGCCGCTCCTGTCAGCTCCACGAAGCTACTGAAAAGAGCCGCGATCAGCTCAGCTGTCACTGAGGTAACTCGCGGCCACCGCTGGATCCTCCAACTGTGACAGCAAGTCGCCAGAGTGACAGCGATGTAGTAACAGGTGACTTTCTGTCACAGTTGGAGGATCCAGCGGTGGCCGCGAGTTACCTCAGTGACAGCTGAGCTGATCGCGGCTCTCTTCAGTAGCTTCGTGGAGCTGACAGGAGCGGCGGTGTCTGCTGAAGCTCCTGTCACCTTCATGTAGCAGAGGTGGATGCGACGCTGGACCTCTGTGGATTACGCCGGGCATGGAGGGGTTTTTCGGGCTGAATAAAGTGGTGAACGAGGGTATTTGTTAGTGTTTTTTATTGCAAATAAAGGATTTTTTCTGGTGTGTGTGTTTATTTGCTGTAACTTACAGATTAATCATGGAAGGTATCTCGGGGAGATGCCTGACATGATAAATCTAGGATTTAGTGGCAGCTATGGGCTGCCATTAACTCCTTATTACCCTGATTGCCAACGCACCAGGGCAAATCTGGAAGAGCCGGGTACAGTCCCAGAACTGTCGCATATAATGTATGCGGCAATTCTGGGCGGCTGCTGACTGATATTGTTAGGCTGGGGGGCTCCCCATAACGTGGGGCTCCCCATCCTGAGAATACCAGCCTTCAGCTGTATGGCTTTATCTGGCTGGTATTAAAATGGGGGGGGGACCGCACGCCGTTTTTTTAAATTATTTATTTATTTAGTTTACTGCACAGTATAGACATGCCCACCGGCTGCTGTGATTGGGTGCAGTGACACAGCTGTCACTCAGCGTGGTGGGCGTGTGTGACTGCAACCAATCACAGGCGCCTGTGGGCGGGTAAAGCAGGAAATACGAGATTGTTTAATAAGCGGCCTGCTTTTTCAAAATAGTAAAAGCCGCCGGAGTTTTTATAACAGCCGTGCCGCTCCGGAGATCGGGGAACGGTAAGTATGAGAGAGGGTGGGAAATGACCTACGGACTGAGAGAGGGACAGACAAGACAGAGAGACCGACACAGAAATAAAGAAAATGACCGACATCACATGAAAAAAGCACAAAACGTACACGGAGCAAACAGAGATGCGTCCGTGTCACTCGGGCATGCGCACAGACCCATTGACTTTCATTGGGTCCATGCGTGCGTGTTGCGTGCTGAAAACGGACATGCTTCCGTGCAAAACGGGGACACAAACGTAGCACGCACACGGACACACTGACCTTAATGAAAAACGCACATATGTCCTCAAACATTGCATAACATTGGTGCACGTTTGGCCGTGTCTCCGGTATATACGGAAACGGACCAAACACGCACATGTTTCACGGATGTGTGTTTCAGGCCTAAAGGGTATTTCCGTGTCACAAAGTGTCGGCATGTCACTAGGATATGCTATCATTTTTGTTTTGAGGGGTGCAACATCAGGGACCCCCACCAACCGTGTTCCCTCTAAGCTGCGCAATCTGGAAAAAAAATTATAACAAAATACTAATGTGGCCAACAAGCCCAATGGCAGAGTGTTCAGTGTGAGGTATTTTTTTACTCTATAATCTTAAAAGGGAATAGTGCTTAATAATGATGGGTGAGCCGTAAAGTGCTTGGTGCTAAGTACTCAAAATGATGAGGGATCACTAAAATGCTCGGTGGTCGGTAGTTAGAATGATGAGGAATCACTAAAATGTTTGTTGGTCAGTACTTAAAATGATGAGGGATCACTAAAATGCTCGATGATCGGTACTCAAAATGATGAGTGATCACTGCAATGCTCGGGTGCTCATTACTTAAGTCGAGCAGGTCAGACGCTCGAATGGACTCAACTCAAGGAACGAGTATAATGGAAGCCAATGATCGCCCACATACAGCCAGTCATTTATAGAGCATTTCGAAGGAGGGAGGGCAGGATTTTTTACGGACAATCTACATCCAAAATTGTTGTTTTAACCCCAACATTCAGAGACTGTAAGTGGCTCTCCCTGCGGGCCAGCTCACATCATTCAGTGAAGCGAATCAGCTCTTTTTGTTCTCTGTTTCATGACCGACATATTCAAGCTCCTGCGATATTTGGCCGAGCATGGCGATTACCCAAGCACCCTGATGCTCGCCCAACATTAGTGCTTACCAATCTTGAGATTAAATGAGCAGCTGCTCTAATTTAATAGTCAAGCCTCTTTCCTGTTTATCCCTGTGGACCGGCTAATCAATGTGCAAGAAATTGCATTCGGCTTCATTCCTAGACCATTAAAAGACCATGAAAGACCTACTCCATTGAATTGGCAATCTGGCCCTTTAGTAGGGGCCCTGGAGGTCAGATCTGTACATAATAATAATAAGTTTTATTTCTATAGCGCCAACATATTCCGCAGCGCTTTACAATTAAGAGGGGACATGTACAGACAATATGAGACAATACAAAATAACAAAATTAAGATACCAGGAGGAGTGAGGGCCCTGCTCGTAAGCTTACAGTCTATGAGGAAATAGAGGAGACACAAAAGGTGAATGAGGGGGAGAAAAGCTTGTCATATGTGGTCCAGCTATCGATTTAATAGGGTATTCAAAAGCAGCTGCATGAACCCGTCGGTGAGACTTTATACAGGTACAGGGGACGAGAACTGGAAGTAAATTTTTTGAAGGGCAGAAAGGGACTAGATTAGATCAGGGAAGTGAGGTGATAGGCTAGTCTAAAGAAATGCGTTTTTAGGGCTCGCTTAAAGGTGTGGATGTTGGGAATTAATCGGATTTCTCTTGGTAGTGTGTTCCAGAGCATAGGCGCAGCTCCTTAGAAATCTTGAAGACGGGAGTGGGAGGTTCGAATTGTTGAGGATGTCAGTCTTAAGTCAGTAGAAGAGCGGAGGGCATGGGTGGGGTGATAGACAGAGAGGAGGGAGGAGATGTAGGGTGGTGCAGAACTGTGGAGAGCTTTGTAAGTGAGAGTGATAGGTTTATTATTGGATTCTGTAACGGATAGGCAACCAGTGCAATGACTGGCACAGAGCAGAGGCATCAGTGAAACGATTGCAGAGGAAAATGATCCTGGCTGCAGCATTCAGAATGGATTGGAGAGGGGAGAGTTTAGTAACAGGGAGACCAATTAGTAAAGAGTTACAATAATCCAGGCGAGAATGAATGAGAGCGACAGTAAGAGTTTTTGCAGAGTCAACGGTAAGAAAAGGTCGAAATCTTGAGATGTTTTTGAGGTGGAAGTGACAAGAACGAGCAAGTGAATGAATGTGGGGAGTGAAGGAAAGATCGGAGTCAAATATAACCCCAACACAGCGTGCGTGCTGCTGGGGCGTAATGGTAGAATTACAAATTATAAAGTAATGGCAAGGGCAGTTCCATCAGTTTGGGAGTTGAAGAAAACTCCTGTAAATATTTGGGTAGTGTAAACACATAAAAATTAGCTCATATTTCAAAAATAAACTGTATAATATTTATTGTAATACACAGAAGTTCTCATTTTAATTCACCCAGAACATTTTTATTTTCATGTTCGTTTAGTTTGAGGAATAACTGGTAAACCCTAAATATCCTAGTTTTACTCATACATGCTTACATAAATGTAAAACATTAGCTACTGTAAGTTTTTATAATGTTTGTTCATAGCAGAAAACATAGATCAAAAGTCCAAAAAAGTAAGTTTTGCTGACAAATCCCTTCTAAACCCCATCTAAACCCCATCTGAACCCCATCTGAACCCCGTCTAAGTGGCAAATTATTAAATATTTAGTGGTAATGAGTGTTTTATAAAAATTAACCAAATGCATCTGAAAATATTTTGGATTTTATTTAATAATGTTTTCAATGAAGGAAAAAGCACTGTAGTTATTCTCCCTTTATTTCCCTTTCTAGTGTATAATATATTTATTGTGAAAGCTTAAAAACAATTTGTGCTGCTTTGCGACCTTTATTAATGATGTTGCATGATATGTAGTTCTAAATACGGTAAATGATTTTTATGCATTCTAAAAATTGTATATATATACATATATTTTTTAATATTAAATATCTTATGTGTTACATTTTGTACCGAAGACTATGTTGGGGGGTCGGGGACAATTTTCATTTTCTGTTATTGAATTTTTGTTTCGAAATGTTCTGTCTTTTCGATGCATTCTGGTCATGGCATTTTTAATTTTCTGTAGAAAATCTGGAATACCAGGACCAGAATGGGAGTTTGAAAACCAGGACTGGACCAGAATCTCATGAGGATTTGGAGTTAGGTTGGATATGCTGTGATACAAAAATTTGATGGATTATTTGACAATTAAAAATAAACAAATTAAATGACGTTGATTTTTTGTCCTTTGTGTCGTATCTTATTTTTAGACGTTCTAGAATGTTTAAAAGTATCTAAACTTAATTTAAGTTCCCTTCATAGACCTATATCTCCATCTTACACGTGCATGAAGTGCATTATTATACTGAAATGCCAATTCATTGAAAATACTGACCGTAATTTCCTATTTTATATCCATATGTGAGGAGCTAAGACAACAAAACACGTTGACTCAGAAACTATGACAAAGGACCAAGTTTGCTCCCTATTAGCTGCATCAGTAATGGCAGATCCCTAGATAAATATATGACAACCAAATGAAAACCCTAAATTAAGAAACTAAAAAACCATATACAGTAGCTTGCGATAGATGTATATTAACACTAGGTATGTGACATGAACATTTATAGTTTAGTCCTTCCATTATGTGGCTTTATATTTTGGCCTTATACCCTTCCTCTTCATTTTATTTTGACCACTGTCAGGAGCCAGACTGTTGATACTGAATACATTTTAATTGCTTATGCCCTGTCTCATTTTTTTCCTACTCTTTTCCCTCCTGATATGTATCTTCTTTAAAGTGCCAATTAATGGTAAGTTTCCATTCTTACCCTCTGAAGACACATCCATGGGGGAGGTTGGTGAACTTCTCCAGTGCTGGTGGAGGATGCTGACATACTCCGCCAACACGGGATAAGGCATAGTGATTGTGGGAACCCTTCAGGTCTTTATTCTACCACCGGGTCCGTTTTATGTTGGCTTGTGTTTGGACCTGTTTCATTTTCTGTGTCAAATCCTTACGTTCCTTTTAGTTGCATGAAAACGAATGGGGTAAAACTGAATCCACTATGTATGTCTGCCATACCAAGTGTCCAACCATTGTGTTTCATATTGTTCCATATTTATATGATATGATGTGTTACCTTCTTACTGTAATTCATTGTCCTGCCCAATCCTGACTACTATGGGAGAATAGTAATAATGGAATTCCATTTGCAATTGATGCATTGTTTCTGTCTATATGAAATAAGCTATATATTTTTCTCATGGTTTTCATAATTTCATTTCCACTAAGGAAGCCTTGTTTGTGGGTTTATATGATTTCAGAATGCCAATCAATCAATTATTGTGTTTTCTACTTCTAGATGAAAACCACACCAACAGCGAGACCAGCAGTTTAGCCCAATCCCATACATACAAGAAACGGGAGGCCGTTGATGTTCCCTATCAGACAGGCCAGCTTCACCCAGCTATCCGGGTAGCTGACTTACTGCAGCACATCACACAGATGAAATGTGCTGAAGGCTACGGATTCAAAGAAGAATATGAAGTAAGTAGAAAACTCAAGCACAGTGCCATGGCAGGAGATGCCGTAGTAAGGTATAATGCAGCAGAAACTTCAAATGCCTGTTTCATCTTCTGTAATTTCCAAAAAGAACTTTCAATATTTTATTTTGAACATTCATTATTAATATTTTAGGTTCAACTAGATAGCTACATAACAGGTTTGAAGAGTTGACACCATTGCCTTTCATCTCTTCTCCAGCTGACAGGATATGAACTTTGAGGATGTGTGAAGTCTGAAATCTCTCATTGTTAAATGTTTATCTGTTGGGCACGCAGCGTACGTTATATTGATTATGTGCTTGGACATATCCGTCTCCATGAGTCTTTCTTACCTTTTAGATGAGCATGTGACTTTACATATTCAGTTAGTCAATGTAAGGTAGATAAATTGCCATGTCACATTTACACATTGATACATGATGTCGATGTGTAAAAAAAAAGATCTCACATAATCACTCAATTTAGATACCATCAGCATCATACAGTTCTTGTATTGGAGATGTCAGCTCTATACCTGGACATATGCATTTATAACCATGAAGTTCTCAAGTTCCTCTCTCCCTCGATATACAGTGCCTACAAGTAGTATTCAACCCCCTGCAGATTTAGCAGGTTTACACATTCGGAATTAACTTGGCATTGTGACATTTGGACTGTAGATCAGACTGGAAGTGTGAAATGCACTAGAGCAAAAAAGAATGTTATTTCTTTTTTTTTTTAAATTGTGAAAAGTTTATTCAGAGGGTCATTTATTATTCAACCTCTCAAACCACCAGAATTCTGTTTGGTTCCCCTAAATTATTAAGAAGTATTTCAGGCACAAAGAACAATGAGCTTCACATGTTTGGATTAATTATCTCTTTTTCCAGCCTTTTCTGACTAATTAAGACCCTCCCCAAACTTGTGAACAGCACTCATACTTGGTCAACATGGGAAAGACAAAGGAGCATTCCAAGGCCATCAGAGACAAGATCGTGGAGGGTCACAAGGCTGGCAAGGGGTACAAAACCCTTTCCAAGGAGTTGGGCCTACCTGTCTCCACTGTTGGGAACATCATCCGGAAGTGGAAGGCTTATGGAACTACTGTTAGCCTTCCACGGCCTGGACAGCCTTTGAAAGTTTCCACCCGTGCCGAGGCCAGGCTTGTCCGAAGAGTCAAGGCTAACCCAAGGACAACAAGGAAGGAGCTCCGGGAAGATCTCATGGCAGTGGGGACATTGGTTTCAGTCAATACCATAAGTAACGTACTCCACCGCAATGGTCTCCGTTCCAGACGAGCCCCTAAGGTACCTTTACTTTCAAAGCGTCATGTCAAGGCTCGTCTACAGTTTGCTCATGATCACTTGGAGGACTCTGAGACAGACTGGTTCAAGGTTCTCTGGTCTGATGAGACCAAGATCGAGATCTTTGGTGCCAACCACACACGTGACGTTTGGAGACTGGATGGCACTGCATACGACCCCAAGAATACCATCCCTACAGTCAAGCATGGTGGTGGCAGCATCATGCTGTGGGGCTGTTTCTCCGCCAAGGGGCCTGGCTATCTGGTCCGCATCCATGGGAAGATGGATAGCACGGCCTACCTGGAGATTTTGGCCAAGAACCTCCGCTCCTCCATCAAGGATCTTAAGATGGGTTGTCATTTCATCTTCCAACAAGACAACGACCCAAAGCACACAGCCAAGAAAACCAAGGCCTGGTTCAAGAGGGAAAAAATCAAGGTGTTGCAGTGGCCTAGTCAGTCTCCTGACCTTAACCCAATTGAAAACTTGTGGAAGGAGCTCAAGATTAAAGTCCACATGAGACACCCAAAGAACCTAGATAACTTGGAGAAGATCTGCATGGAGGAGTGGGCCAAGATAACTCCAGAGACCTGTGCCGGCCTGATCAGGTCTTATAAAAGACGATTATTAGCTGTAATTGCAAACAAGGGTTATTTCACAAAATATTAAACCTAGGGGTTGAATAATAATTGACCCACACTTTTATGTTGAAAATTTATTAAAATTTAACTGAGCAACATAACTTGTTGGCTTGTAAGATTTATGCATCTGTTAATAAATCCTGCTCTTGTTTGAAGTTTGCAGGCTCTAACTTATTTGCATCTTATCAAACCTGCTAAATCTGCAGGGGATTGAATACTACTTGTAGGCACTGTAGATGTGACATGTAAAAATGGGTCTTATTCAATGAGATGCTGTACTATAGACATAGACCACAAACAGCATTGCTTGTATAGGAGAATATATCACTAATCCAATGCTGCATGGAGCATCGTATGGCAGAAAGTAGATTGCATATGGCTCATTGATAGGAATCATCGTGCCTTAATAAGGCTCCCTACACACTTTTCTGAAGGGTTATGATGCATTTGTTTTTACATTCAACCTTAAGCCTTTTATTTTTCCTATGGGCCTAAGAACTTACAGAAGGTAGTTGCTAACTACCTGCCTTTTTTGCCCGTTGCTGATCTCTGCTGGCACAATGCAGTCATAGACAGCTCTTGCCGGTGATCCCGTGGCTTCCGCTGACATCACGTCAACAGAGGAGCTGCTTCTCTTCCACTCTGCTCTGTCGATGGGGCATCACTGCAGATGTCACAATGATTGACAGCTGGCTCTCCACTGCCTAACTGCAGGTAGCCGGATGTCAAACAGCATGACATTAGCAGTATCATATATAGCACAGACAGAAGGGGGAAGATACCATATTGTAGTTTCATCCTAATAGACTATATTACAATCCTCATATAAACGGATGTCATGGAATATACTCCAAATTCAACCAACACACTCGTGTAAAACACGTATAGGAGACTTATTCAATTATAAAAATATCAAATTTTATTATAATTCAAAGAGATAAAATTCATTTTCCATATAGTATAAATATGAGGTAAGGTGGATTCTTTACACACCCACCCATCAATGAACCGCCCAAATTTAACGCATCATGATCCCAAGCAAAGAAGCATATAAGCAGCCAATGCAATATAATGGGGGAACACCATGTGGTCAAACAGTCATGTCATAAAACAGCAGTTTACAGACTTACCCATGGTGTACAAGCTGAGGGCCTATCAGTGGCGGTTCAGAGGTGGGTAGGTGAGTATCTTTCAACCCGGATGCGCGTGTCGCCAAAGCTTCATCAGCGGGGTGCAGGTGAATGGATATACTCACAGCACACTTCTCTTTTATATCCGTAAGTAACCATGATTGTTAGTGACATGCTCCATGTGTGTAGCGCCGATATAGCGGCGCATGCGCGCAGGACGGGACACCCAGAAGTGACGTCGCCATACGGCAGCTCTCATCCCCGAGACGCACGTCAGAGGGAATTCACTCAGTGACGTCACTAGACATGCGCATCGGGAATGCTGAGGCCGCCGAGCAACAACACCCGGAAGCCGCGGCCACGCGCATCAGCAGCGCCCACACACAGGGAATGTTAGGGTAACCAATGCGCTACGCACATGAGGAGTCTGACCCATCTAAAACAAAAATAAGAGGAGGGGGCAGAAAAGGAAGATGATGGGAACATAAGCCATCAAGGTGCCTGTTATAAAACAAACACCTGATGAAACATAATATATTTATATCAAATGCCCATATCATATATGTGCCGAGGTCAGCCCCTCAGTATAAGGATGTATCCCCACCCACATACACATACCATACATTGTTAGCCCACACATTCATGTATTCATATGAAGACAAGCACATAGACATCAAACACAGTTAACACGATAATTTAGTATATTCATTTGAATAGATCCAGAGTCCATGCTATGTCTATTGCCGTGTTCATTTTCATCCAGGCTCTCAGTATGGTAGAATGGTGAGTCGTGGTTCAATCTTGATGGTCAGTATATCTTCTTATCAATCGGTCACTCCTATATATACATCACCAGCAGTCCATAGTAACGAAGAGGAGTGTGTACATGGAATTTACTATTTAAAAAAATGACATTAACACTAGAACTACTGAGGTAGTCATTTTGACTACTTTGCACCATGTATTTCTATATAAGTGTCACGAGTCCAGTAGTTCTAGTGTTAAGACAACACAATTAAAAGAGACATAGGGCCTCACTGCATAGATTACCTCCATTAACCATTATCTTAATCACATATATCTCAACAATGACAACTACCAAAGGTCTTATTCCTAAACCTCCTCCACGTTCCCTAATCATGAATAATTCCACATGGATTACCATGTGGAAAAGGCATTAAAAGGGGGGGGAGAGAAAAAGCCCAAGGCCGGGGATTCACAAGAAGGAGGAAAAACTTAATTTCTCATTCAGCCCCATAGGGGCCATAGTGCCTAGACATCAGCAGTGATGTCCCATAGAAAGAGTAGGAAAAGGAAGGCCTGCTCTGTTGATGTGAGGGCAAATGAAGCAGCAGAATCGCCAGTACAGGGCTCTCTGAGCCAGCTCCTGCAGATCAGGCAGAAGGTCTAAAATACCTTCCTATCAGTTTATAGACCCGTAGGAAAAAATAAAATAGTCATGAATAACCTCTTTAACCCTAGAACACATACCTGGAGCCTTGCAGGCCTGCTAGGTCACTTGTTCTCTATGGTAGATATCTATGGTTGCACGTTCCAGGGTAAATTATTAGATAGGTGATAATTTGCCGATTGCTGGGCGTTATACCTAGGGGTGCTTTCTTATTATGACTTAGGAGCAATAGGGCACTCATTGACTTTTATGGGACCATATTCTATCACTATGAACTTTAATGGATGAGTCTGATTCACAAAACAGATGAGCTTAACCCATGTTCTGATCTCACAGAACACAGATATGGACATGTTTTTAATTGAAGATGTATTGGTCAATGTGCTGTCCGAGAAAACAATGGATAGAACCAGAATGTGTCACACGGATGTGTAAATGTAGCTTAAATTTAAGTGTTGCCTGTAAAGTTTCTTACTTTCTTACTTTTTTTCCTATTTATTGTCTTGGAGCCCCAGGCAGTCTTCTTTAGTTTCTCCTACATGAAAGAGCTGCAATCCATATTTTAATTTTATTTTGAACTCTTTAGCACATATATCCAATGAATTTGTAATAATACAAAAATGTCATTGCTCTCCTTGTCCAAACCTCGTTTTTTAAATTTTGAACAGATGATAAATTGCTTTTTTTTTTGCTTCTTTTTGTGGCTCCAGTAATCGTCGTGATATTTCTTTTTGCTCAATAATTAAAGTGTTCATTACAAGTGAGCTTTAAACACCTGTTCCATTACCATTCTTTATGGAAGCAGGTCTGAATCTAAGGAGATATTTCTAAGCACTAATGAATTAAGCCCCAGGCTTTTACAGAATAAATGATTTACTTTTGCTTTCTCGCGTTTGATCTCATGTGCACTATTGTAGCAGAATAAAGATAAGGTAGGATCAGAGAGGCAACTGTCAAAGGGAAAACTATGTCAGAAATGGAAGATGCAGTTTCTGTTTGCTGTAGTGCTGGTTTTCTGATTTGATTCTATGGGTTTTTTTTCCCTCATCTCTCTACATCAGAAAAAAAAAGTTTGTAACAGAAACATGTTATTTGAAGCTATAAATCGTGTATGCTGAAAAAGTTGCATTAAGTTTGCATAAAGAATCAGCATGATGACTGGTCTTAAAGGGGTTTACTATTAGCGAAAAATTTGTGCTAAAACAATTACATATTTAGAAATAACCAAACATGAATAGTGCACACCCTCCCTGAGTCCAGCACTTGATCTCCACCGCTACTCCGGTCTCTGTGACATTCTGACTACATCGCTCATAATCATCGCTGCAGCCAATCACTGAACTCAGTAGTTTTGCTGATATATTTTTGCCCTTATTGTCTCCCACCTAGACTATTGCAACCTCCTGCTCTGTCGCCTCCCTTCTAACAGTCTCGCACCCCTACAATCTATTCTAAACTATGCTGCCCGACTAATCCACCTGCCCCCCACTACTCCCCGACCTCTCCTCTCTCCCTTCACTGGCTTCCCATTGCTTAACGACTCCAGGTCAAAACACTAACTATGACTTACAAAGCCATCCACAACCTGTCTCCTCCCTACATCGGTGATCTAGTCTCCCAGTACTTACCCTCACCTAACCTTCGATCCTCACAAGATCTTTTTCTTTACTCCCCTCTCATTTCCTCTTCCCACCATCGCATCCAAGCTTTCTCCCGTGCGTCCCCCATACTCTGGAATTCTCTGCCACAACATATCAGACTCTCGCCTTCCTTGACAAGCTTCAAAAGGAACCTTAAGACCCACCTCTTCCGACAAGCCTACAACCTGCAATAACCCTTAGTCTGATATAGCGCCACACAACCATCTCTACCCTCACGTACTGTATACTCACCCATCCCTTGTAGTCTGTGAGCCCTCGCGGGCAGTGTCCTCTCTCCTCCTGTACCGGTCCGTGCCTTGTTTTGTTTATGATTATTGTACTTGTCCCTACTATGTGTACCACTTTCCACATGTAAAGCGCCTTGGAATAAATGGCGCTGTAATAATAAATAATAATAATTATAGTAATAATATAGTGAACCCTAGGTTCTGTGTTTGTACCTAAAAAAACAGAGTTTGGATTCAGAGTTCGGGTGCTTCATGTATTCAAACCACTAGTGCGAGCATCGCTGTGCTCAGGTACGCTCGGTGCTCAGCCCAGTGCGAGCCGCATGCAGTGTTTGAATGGTTCACACTGGGGGTAACAACAGCGTGATCGGATGTAGTGTGCACCCAAAAAAATACATTGGAAATACCCTGTCCACCCTCTTCCAAAAGTGTTCTGTATATGGTTGGCGGCATGTGGGCTTAGACCTAAACTGCCCAATTAATGACTTCAATTGGGGCTCAGGTCAAGTCCAGATCCGAAAATAAACTTGATCTAAAGTCCGGATGACCCCATCGAACCAAACTTCCACGAGTTCACTCATCTGTACTCATTTGTTGTCTGCAGCAGTGATTTGCACTGTAGTCGTGATGTCACCACTGCCATCAGTACATAGAAACCCAAGCATTGGCGGAGAGCAGGCAGGCACTGGACACAGGGAATGCAACTACTATTTCAGTGTGTTGTTTCACAATTATGCAATCATTTGGGCGCATAATATGAACCTGCAAATGTGTTTTATCTACTAAAATGGTCACAAATATAAATGAATAGCAGCATACCAATGTGTTTGTATTACATACAGTCTGTGTGCTGCAGAATAGTTTTTCCAGTGAGGCACTGCATTCTCGCCTAAAACAATTCTTGTAGGAGAAATATAACACACAACAAATCATGCAATGCTAGAATGCCCCTGTGTGCCTTCATGGAAAATTTCAGCCAAGAAACAGTATAAATCCATAACCGACTGATGTCCTCAATGTCAAGCCTCTCTCATGTTGTATGATTGATTTTATATCCTGATTTTTGCTTTCTAGAATCTTTATCAATTCCTTGTTTCACAGTTACAAATTTTTCTGATTGAGTTAATATAATTAATAATGTAATTATCCCTAAACTTCTTGCTGATGGGTTCAAATTGAAACCATACAGAATTTAAATCCCCTGCCACCTCCTTGTGCAATTATTAAGCTGGCACTGGTGAATTGTGTGAATCTTAATTACATGCAGGGGTATTGCCCTCTATTCAATTAGATATTATACCGCGTACGTGAAAGCTCACCAGATGGTTAATGCCTTAGAAATGCTCTTTACTTTGTAAAATAAAAAAATAAAAATAGCCTGAGAACATTATATATCTCTACTCAAACTGGAGCTGAACCACAAATGTATGTAAGGCTGCACGCACTAAATAAGAGCATAAAGTAGTTTAAAGGTTTAGATATCGGAACAACTGCTAAGTGTTCAACTCTACAAAATTCACAAATAAGCAAAGATTTGAAGTAATAATTCTTGTTTGACAGGTAAACGTATTAAGATGTTTGAGCATATGGACCTCAATTTATCAAAGCGATTACGCAAGAAATTTTGCATAAAATGCTTTGAAAAGTTGCCAAATTTTTGCTCAGCTCCACCAGTTTTGGCCAGCTTTGGCGGAGCTTGAGTATGACTGGGCAAGGTGAGGTGCTAATACCCTCGTCGTCTAATTTATGACAAGCTTTGGTGCACCTTATGCCATATATCTTACTCCAGTGTCTGACTAGAGTAAGATCTGTGGCAAGGCGCACGGAGGGTCTCACCAGTTTTCAGATACACCTGATTTATTAAGAGACATCCACCTCATAATGAATCGGGCGCCTCTGACTCCAGCACGGACCCTCATCAATCCTCGCATAAGCAACGCCGGTCTTAATGAATCAGGGAAATCATATTAGTTAGGTTAGTGTGGTAAAGCCTATTTCTTTATATCTAAACTGTTCTTCTTATATTCGTTTACAATGTCGGCAGTATTGTAGGGTATTTACTATTGTTTTATGAAATAATAAGTTTATGGTGCTTTATCATTTTATCACCCTTCTCAGGCGGCAGTGTAGCTGTATGTTGGTTTTATATATTAATTTCTAATCTCTAATACAATTAAATTATAACTTCAATGAAAATGTTGTAGTTAAACTGGAAAAAATACAAATTAATTAAAAACAGGTGTAAGGCATATACTTCTATACTACAGCATCCAAAAAGAGAAACTGTCACCAGGTCACCATATAGTTCCAGAGACATAGGCCTAATATTTATGGTCTTTACCTAGAGAGTGTAGCTAACAGGGTATCTAGGTAGAGCAGCCTAAAAACACGCCAGCAGAGAATCCAATGAGCCATGGTAAAGGTCTTACAAATTAGCAATAAACAATAACAAAAAACTGATCATCACCTCCGAATACAATAAAGCAAGCGTGAGCAGGTGCAAGCTGCCATGATTCTCTAATATACAAAAAGAATACAACAGCATACAAAGCGTTAAGATGTATACATCTTCGTGCTTACAAAATGCAGCTGCATTCCTTTGTCTGTATATTATGCAATCATGGCACCTTGTACCTGTTCATACTAGGTTTATTTTGTTCAGACGTACTAGTTAATATTTTGAAGTAACTTATTGGAGGTTTTGACTGCCTTCTCTTCTGAATGGGCACTACTCTCATCAGCCCAATACTGTTTTTAATTAGTGCTGTATCCTACCTACTGTACTTTAAATTTTTTAAGCTTTTAGCCCAGGAGAGGCTTGATATTAGGTTAGGATCCCATCAAAGGAAGGTACGCCTTGTCACAGCTGGCGGGCTAACATTAATTGGCCAATTTATGCACTAAGTAACTTTGTTTTAATACAGTCATGGCCTAAAGTGTTGGCACCCTTGAAATTGTTCCAGAAAAGGAAGTATTTCTTGCAGATAATTATTGCAATCACATGTTTTCTTATACACAGGTTTATTTAGTTTGTGTGTATTGTAACAACACAAAGAAAAAAAACAAAGAATAAAAGGCAAATTAACCATAATTTCACACAAAACCCCCAAAATGGTCCAAATAAAATTGTTGGAACCTTTCAAAAATTGTGAGTAAACAACTTTGTTTCAAGCATGTGATTCTTGTTCAAACTCACCTATAATAATTATCAGGTGTGGGCAAAAATCACACCTGAAACATGATAAAAATTAGATATGTTGACTCAATATTTGTGTCTGTGTGTGCCACACTAAGCATGGAGAACAGAAAGAGAAGAGAAAACTGTCTGAGGACTTGAGAATTAAAATTGTTGAAAAATATCAACAATCTCAAGTTCATCTCCAGAGATCTTGATGTTGCTTTGCCCACGGTGCGCAACATAATCAAAAAGTTTACAATGCATTGCACTATAGCTAATCTCCCTGGATGTGGACAGCAGAGAGAAATTGATGAACAGTTACAACTTGGGTTAGTCTGGATAGTATTTAAGGAGTCCTAATCAAGTTCCAAAGAAATTCAATCTGTCCTGCAGGCTCAGAGTGCATCAGTGTCAGCACGACCTATTTGTCAATATTTGAATTAAATGGAATGCTATGACAGGAGACCCAGAAGGACAACACTGCTGACACAAAGACATAAAAAAGCTAGACTGCAGTTTTCCAAAATGTACATGAGTAAGCCAAAATTCTGGGAAAGTGCCTTGTGGACAGATGAGACAGAGACAGAGCTTTTTGGCAAAGCACATCATTCTACTGTTTAGCGAAAATAGAATGAGGCCTACAAAGAAAAGAACACAATACCTACAGTCAAATATGGTAGAGGTCCAAAGATGTTTTGTAGTTGTTTTGCTGCCTCTGGCATTGAGGGCCTTGATTGTGTGCAAGGCATCATGAAATGTGAAGATTGCCAAAGGTAATTTTGGGTCGCAATGTAGTGCCAAGTGACAGAAAGCTGGGTGTGCATCCTAGGTCATGGGTCTTCCAGTAGTAAAATTACCTACTTCAAGAAATGGATGGAAGTGCTGGAGTGCTCTGAAGTGGCAGCAAAAAGTCATCTAAGTTCCATTGAACATTTGTGGAGAGATCTTAAAATTACTGTTAGGAGAAGGCACCCTTCATATACAGTATGAGAGCTATGGAGCAGTTTGCAAAGGAAGAGTGGTCCAAAATTCCAGTTGAAATGTGTAAGAAGCTTGTTAATGGTTATAGGAAGAGAGTGATTGTAGTAATTTATTCCAAAGGGCGTGCAACCAAATATTAAATTGTGGGTAAAACCCATCTTTGGGGTTTGTGTGAAAATATGTCCAATTTACCTTTTTTTCTCTGTTTTTTTTTTTTGTTCCAATACAAACAAAGGAAATAATCATGTGTATAACAAAATATATGGAATTACAATAATTTTCTTGGCGAAATACTTTGTTTTCTGGACAACTGAAAAGTTGGTAATAACAGCAAGCTTTTGACACTACTCAGGTCTCTTCTTCAGGCTCAATATAACACGAAATCTGAAGAGTCACATATTTATACACAACAGGACATAGAATGGGGCAGTAAATAAAACAAGTTATGTGAAGCAGAACTATCACTATGGCAAGAGGACAAACTATTGTGGCCATAAATATTGCTGCAGTTCATAGATAAGCAGTGTGAAAGTTTTATTGTCCTCTGATTGGGGTCTGCTCCGGGCTGTGATGCCCCCGGATGCTCTGAGGAACACATTTCTTAATTGATGTAAAAAGACATAAATCCATGTGACACATTCATTCCTGCTCTGAATGTGTCAAAGGTCATCATAAGTTTGTACTTATGGTATCAACCACTGAGGACTCTCAGTTCTTTTAAACAATTTTTTATCCCTACTGGCTAACACGGTACAAAGATATATTTTACTTGTTTTCTGGAACAATTTCAAGGATGCCAACAGTTTTATGACTGTAAGTATATTCTATACAGCAGTAATGCAGTTAATTTTCATATATTCACTGTTTGCATGCGTCTTAGTGCTTACAGTGTTCTGCTGTATCTTTTTGTATCTGTATGGCGGAATTTAAAAATAAAAAAAAATTGAATACTCAGGTGAGCAGCGGGAATAAAATAAAAACAAATACTGGATTCTTGTAACCTGGTGACTGTTTTAAAAAGACCATAACTGGTCTGGTGCGGACCCCAGCTGTATTCTCCCCACCCTGCTCTATTTGACTATTAACAGGTCTCTTCCGTATGTGTACACAGGAAGAGACATATCAACCAGCTGTGGTGGGTCAATTACTGCTGGGAGCTGCATCAGACACATCTTGTCTCTCCTTCGGCCTCCAACTAGCTTTTCAAACTACATTTTTGCTAAAATGCCAGAACGTTTCAGAAAAGAACATACCTGGATGAAATCATGCAGTCTCGCTTTTCCGTTTATGTGTGTTAAGAATGGCACTGCAAATAGGTTTTATGTGATTATTATTATTATTATTGTTGTTTTATTATTTGTATGTTTATTTTTATGTTTGTTTTATTATTATGTTTTATTGCAGATAACTTAATTTCTATACATTTTTGTCTTACTGGATGCAGTATGACCATCTTCATAATGCTCTTTAGCGTTACAAAATAAATTGGAACCTACTTATATACAATATTAGTTAAGAGCCCTTTGTAACTGGTGTCAAGTAGAGTTGAGCGGAATTCTAATAATCCGGGTCCGGCGGATCAGTGGCGGGTTGACAAGGAAGTCCGAGATCCGATCCGGAATCCGGGCCAATATATGTCAATGAGGAGCGGAAGAGAGAGTGAGAGGGAGAGAGAGAGTGAGAGAGAGAGAGAGAGAGAGAGAGAAGAAAAAAAATTAAATAAATAAATTAAAATAAAATAAATAATTTCCGAATTCGGATCGTGCACCCGGAATGCCGCGTCCGGGTCGGACCCGGATCTACCGCTGAACCGCGCGGATCTGGATTTTTCCAGCCCGGGTCCGCTCAACACTAGTGTTAAGTCTAATCTTTTGTATATACGCTGTGATTTATTTGGGTGCTGAAAAACTATTTGATATAATACTAAATTTGTTTGTATACTGACACTTTTTTTTTAGTTTGTCATTTGCTTTCCCACACCAAGATGTAATGTCTTAAAAGGGTTTCCCACCAATAGAGTTCATTTTAATCAATAGATCTTGGAATAATAAGTTCCACGAGAGAATGTGTTTAAAAAAAATGTTTCTGCGCTGATAAAAAAATTGTTTAAAAGAACAGAGAGTCTTCAGTGGTTGATACCTTTTAATGGCTAACTGAAAAGATGGTAATAATTGCAAGCTTTCGAGACTACTCAGGTCTCTTCATCAGGCATGGTATAACACAAAATCTGAAGAGTCACATATTTATACACAACAGGACTTAGAATAGTGCAGTAAAAAAAAAAAAAAAGGAACAAGTTATATGAAACAGAACTCTCACTATGGCAGGGGGCAAACTGTTGTGGGGCCATAAATACTGCTGCAGTTCAGTGTGAAAGTTTTATTGTCCTTTGATAAGGGTCTGGTCCAGGCTGTGACACGCTCGGATGGTCAGAGGAGCACATCTTTTAACTGATGTAAAAAGACATGAATCCATGAGACACATTCATTCCTTCTCTGAATGTGTCAAAGGTCATCATAAGTTTGTACTCCCATAGTCTCCTATCTCTCTGGGACTTGAAGTTTCCTTTCAATACCATCAATTTCATGTCCATGATGCTGTGGTCTGGGTTACAAAAATGTTTGGCCACAGGTAGATCCATCCTTTTTTCTCTAATTGTGTGGCGGTGAGAATTCATCCTTGTCCTGGGCTGTTGTCCTGTCTCCCCTACATACAGATCCCCAGTTGGACATTTGGTACATATAATTAAGTACACCACATTGGTTGTAGTGCAGCTGAAGGTACCTGGGATCTTGTAGTCCTGATGTGATCTGGGAATCTTTATCTTGTCCGTTGTCAATATTAATGGACAGGTCTTACATTTTTTCTGGTTGCAGGGAAATGTTCCTGTTGGTGTTGGAGAGGACAGGGAGCTTCTGATAATGATGCTTCTTAGATTTGGGGGCTGTCTAAAACACAGAAGTGGGGGGTCTGGAAAAATAGATTTTAACCGGGCATCTTTTTGCAGTAATGGTTGTAGTTTCCGTGCAGCTCCTCTAAACACCTCCAGATGTGGATTGTAGGTGACTACAAGAGGGACCCGGTTGTTCTCTTCTTTGGTTTTATAATGTAGAAGATGGTTTCTTGATATTCTGGTGGCTCTTATAATCTGGTTTTCAATTGTTCTTGGGTGGTAGCCTTGATTCAGAAAGGTTTTTCTGAGGCCCTCAAGGTGATTGTCTCTATCTGTACTGTTGGAACATATCCGATTGTACCTGATAGCCTGGCTGTATACAATAGAGTTTTTTATGTGTTTTGGATGAAAACTGTCCCATTTCAGGTATGTTGGACGGTCAATTGGCTTCTTGTACAGGGATGTCTGTATTTCATTGTTCCGTAGTTTAATGATGGTGTCCAAGAAGTTGATTTCCGTGCAGGAGTAGTTGAGTGTTAGGTTGATGGTGGAATGAAACTGATTAAATTGTTCATGGAAGGTCTTCAGCTGCTGCTCAGACTCTGTCCAGATAATTAAAATATCATCAATGTAACGGTAGTAGGCCAGAGGCCTGATAGGACAAGAGGATAAAAAGTCACTCTCAAGCTTGGCCATGAAAAGATTTGCATATTGTGGTGCCATTTTGCTTCCCATTGCAGTCCCAGTCTCCTGTAGATATATGTCATTGTCAAATGCAAAGTAATTATGGGTGAGGATGAATTTTGTAAGCTTCACCACAGAATTGGCATCAGTTCCTGTATTTTCCAGGAAAATTTTGCAAGCATTTAATCCATCCTGGTGTGGAATATTCGAGTACAAGGATTCCACATCCATGGTGGCAAGGATGGTTCCCTCTGGAAGAGGACCTATTGCTGATAGTTTTTTCAATAGGTCAGTAGTGTCCTGGATGTAGCTGGTTGTATCCCTTACCAAGGGTTTAAGGATACCCTCTACCCATCCAGAGACTTGTTCAGTGAGGGTGCCCACACATGAAATGATGGGTCTTCCTGGTTTTCCAGATTTGTGAATTTTGGGAAGCATGTAGAATGTGCCTATTCTTGGACTCACCGGTATCAGTTCATCAGTTCTTATGGATATGTCAGGCAGACAAGAGGCCAACTTGTTAAGTTCCTTGTAATAGTCCTGTGTAGGGTCAGACTCCAATTTCTTATAGTAGCGTGTGTCCATCAGTTGTCTGTGTGCTTCCTTCATGTAGTCTGATTTGTTCATCATGACTATTGCACCCCCCTTGTCTGCAGGTTTAATGATGATTTCTTTGTTGGTTTTCAAAGATTTTATGGCCCTTCTCTCCTGGGCACTGATGTTGGATGGTTGCCTCCTGTGTGTGTCTAGGAAAGTGGATTTTACCAAATGTCTGAAAGTGTCTATATAGTTATCCAGATGAGGGTTGCGTCCTGGTGGAGGTGTCCAATCTGATCTTTTCCTGGTTGTCAAGATCCGTCTTCCTTCAGTCTGGGAGGATTCTGAAACATCTGCATCGCTAAAATATTCCCTCAGACGTAGTCTCCTGAAGTAATGTTCCATGTCGCTGCAGAGTTCAATTTTGTCTAGAGCTTTAGTAGGACAAAATGAGAGTCCTCTAGAAAGCACAGCAACTTCCATTTTGTTTGGTTTGTAATCCGAGAGATTGATAACACAGTTAGATGCTTTTGTGTCTTGAATGGAGTGGTTGTCCAAGTTGTCAGGTTTTGGCTTTGTTCTCCACCTGTTTGTATTAAGTCCTGAATTGAGGCGCAGTCTATGTAGCTTCTTTTCCTTGTTGTGGATCAGAAGGGTTCGTAGTCTGTAGTAGTATTGTTGTACTTCTTGTTCTGTGCTTTCTGGAAGTGTCTTCCTTTGTGTTTCAAGTTCCCTCTGGATTTTACTCTTGATGCTGTAGAAGACATGCAAAAGGTGATTCCTTAGTCTCTCAGAAGTCCTGTGACAAAGGTTTTGTGCATAATTGGTATTGTAGGTATGTAGAATTGGGTTTGTAATCCAGAGTCCTTTGGGGATCAGATTCTCCTTTTTGCATTTGGATAAGAAAAATATGTCGCTGTCCAGTTGTGCGCGTTTCTTCAGAAGTGTCTTTAGTTCCATAAAGATGCGGTACATTCTGGTATCCTCCATTTTGATACAAGTAAAATATATCTTTGTACCGTGTTAGCCAGTAGAGATAAAAAAATTGTTTAAAAGAACAGAGAGTCTTCAGTGGTTGATACCTTTTAATGGCTAACTGAAAAGATGGTAATAATTGCAAGCTTTCGAGACTACTCAGGTCTCTTCATCAGGCATGGTATAACACAAAATCTGAAGAGTCACATATTTATACACAACAGGACTTAGAATAGTGCAGTAAAAAAAAAAAAAAGGAACAAGTTATATGAAACAGAACTATCTCTATGGCAGGGGGCAAACTGTTGTGGGGCCATAAATACTGCTGCAGTTCAGTGTGAAAGTTTTATTGTCCTTTGATAAGGGTCTGGTCCAGGCTGTGACACGCTCGGATGGTCAGAGGAGCACATCTTTTAACTGATGTAAAAAGACATGAATCCATGAGACACATTCATTCCTTCTCTGAATGTGTCAAAGGTCATCATAAGTTTGTACTCCCATAGTCTCCTATCTCTCTGGGACTTGAAGTTTCCTTTCAATACCATCAATTTCATGTCCATGATGCTGTGGTCTGGGTTACAAAAATGTTTGGCCACAGGTAGATCCATCCTTTTTTCTCTAATTGTGTGGCGGTGAGAATTCATCCTTGTCCTGGGCTGTTGTCCTGTCTCCCCTACATACAGATCCCCAGTTGGACATTTGGTACATATAATTAAGTACACCACATTGGTTGTAGTGCAGCTGAAGGTACCTGGGATCTTGTAGTCCTGATGTGATCTGGGAATCTTTATCTTGTCCGTTGTCAATATTAATGGACAGGTCTTACATTTTTTCTGGTTGCAGGGAAATGTTCCTGTTGGTGTTGGAGAGGACAGGGAGCTTCTGATAATGATGCTTCTTAGATTTGGGGGCTGTCTAAAACACAGAAGTGGGGGGTCTGGAAAAATAGATTTTAACCGGGCATCTTTTTGCAGTAATGGTTGTAGTTTCCGTGCAGCTCCTCTAAACACCTCCAGATGTGGATTGTAGGTGACTACAAGAGGGACCCGGTTGTTCTCTTCTTTGGTTTTATAATGTAGAAGATGGTTTCTTGATATTCTGGTGGCTCTTATAATCTGGTTTTCAATTGTTCTTGGGTGGTAGCCTTGATTCAGAAAGGTTTTTCTGAGGCCCTCAAGGTGATTGTCTCTATCTGTACTGTTGGAACATATCCGATTGTACCTGATAGCCTGGCTGTATACAATAGAGTTTTTTATGTGTTTTGGATGAAAACTGTCCCATTTCAGGTATGTTGGACGGTCAATTGGCTTCTTGTACAGGGATGTCTGTATTTCATTGTTCCGTAGTTTAATGATGGTGTCCAAGAAGTTGATTTCCGTGCAGGAGTAGTTGAGTGTTAGGTTGATGGTGGAATGAAACTGATTAAATTGTTCATGGAAGGTCTTCAGCTGCTGCTCAGACTCTGTCCAGATAATTAAAATATCATCAATGTAACGGTAGTAGGCCAGAGGCCTGATAGGACAAGAGGATTAGAAGTCACTCTCAAGCTTGGCCATGAAAAGATTTGCATATTGTGGTGCCATTTTGCTTCCCATTGCAGTCCCAGTCTCCTGTAGATATATGTCATTGTCAAATGCAAAGTAATTATGGGTGAGGATGAATTTTGTAAGCTTCACCACAGAATTGGCATCAGTTCCTGTATTTTCCAGGAAAATTTTGCAAGCATTTAATCCATCCTGGTGTGGAATATTCGAGTACAAGGATTCCACATCCATGGTGGCAAGGATGGTTCCCTCTGGAAGAGGACCTATTGCTGATAGTTTTTTCAATAGGTCAGTAGTGTCCTGGATGTAGCTGGTTGTATCCCTTACCAAGGGTTTAAGGATACCCTCTACCCATCCAGAGACTTGTTCAGTGAGGGTGCCCACACATGAAATGATGGGTCTTCCTGGGTTTCCAGATTTGTGAATTTTGGGAAGCATGTAGAATGTGCCTATTCTTGGACTCACCGGTATCAGTTCATCAGTTCTTATGGATATGTCAGGCAGACAAGAGGCCAACTTGTTAAGTTCCTTGTAATAGTCCTGTGTAGGGTCAGACTCCAATTTCTTATAGTAGCGTGTGTCCATCAGTTGTCTGTGTGCTTCCTTCATGTAGTCTGATTTGTTCATCATGACTATTGCACCCCCCTTGTCTGCAGGTTTAATGATGATTTCTTTGTTGGTTTTCAAAGATTTTATGGCCCTTCTCTCCTGGGCACTGATGTTGGATGGTTGCCTCCTGTGTGTGTCTAGGAAAGTGGATTTTACCAAATGTCTGAAAGTGTCTATATAGTTATCCAGATGAGGGTTGCGTCCTGGTGGAGGTGTCCAATCTGATCTTTTCCTGGTTGTCAAGATCCGTCTTCCTTCAGTCTGGGAGGATTCTGAAACATCTGCATCGCTAAAATATTCCCTCAGACGTAGTCTCCTGAAGTAATGTTCCATGTCGCTGCAGAGTTCAATTTTGTCTAGAGCTTTAGTAGGACAAAATGAGAGTCCTCTAGAAAGCACAGCAACTTCCATTTTGTTTGGTTTGTAATCCGAGAGATTGATAACACAGTTAGATGCTTTTGTGTCTTGAATGGAGTGGTTGTCCAAGTTGTCAGGTTTTGGCTTTGTTCTCCACCTGTTTGTATTAAGTCCTGAATTGAGGCGCAGTCTATGTAGCTTCTTTTCCTTGTTGTGGATCAGAAGGGTTCGTAGTCTGTAGTAGTATTGTTGTACTTCTTGTTCTGTGCTTTCTGGAAGTGTCTTCCTTTGTGTTTCAAGTTCCCTCTGGATTTTACTCTTGATGCTGTAGAAGACATGCAAAAGCTGATTCCTTAGTCTCTCAGAAGTCCTGTGACAAAGGTTTTGTGCATAATTGGTATTGTAGGTATGTAGAATTGGGTTTGTAATCCAGAGTCCTTTGGGGATCAGATTCTCCTTTTTGCATTTGGATAAGAAAAATATGTCGCTGTCCAGTTGTGCGCGTTTCTTCAGAAGTGTCTTTAGTTCCATAAAGATGCGGTACATTCTGGTATCCTCCATTTTGATACAAGTAAAATATATCTTTGTACCGTGTTAGCCAGTAGAGATAAAAAAATTGTTTAAAAGAACAGAGAGTCTTCAGTGGTTGATACCTTTTAATGGCTAACTGAAAAGATGGTAATAATTGCAAGCTTTCGAGACTACTCAGGTCTCTTCATCAGGCATGGTATAACACAAAATCTGAAGAGTCACATATTTATACACAACAGGACTTAGAATAGTGCAGTAAAAAAAAAAAAAAGGAACAAGTTATATGAAACAGAACTATCTCTATGGCAGGGGGCAAACTGTTGTGGGGCCATAAATACTGCTGCAGTTCAGTGTGAAAGTTTTATTGTCCTTTGATAAGGGTCTGGTCCAGGCTGTGACACGCTCGGATGGTCAGAGGAGCACATCTTTTAACTGATGTAAAAAGACATGAATCCATGAGACACATTCATTCCTTCTCTGAATGTGTCAAAGGTCATCATAAGTTTGTACTCCCATAGTCTCCTATCTCTCTGGGACTTGAAGTTTCCTTTCAATACCATCAATTTCATGTCCATGATGCTGTGGTCTGGGTTACAAAAATGTTTGGCCACAGGTAGATCCATCCTTTTTTCTCTAATTGTGTGGCGGTGAGAATTCATCCTTGTCCTGAGCTGTTGTCCTGTCTCCCCTACATACAGATCCCCAGTTGGACATTTGGTACATATAATTAAGTACACCACATTGGTTGTAGTGCAGCTGAAGGTACCTGGGATCTTGTAGTCCTGATGTGATCTGGGAATCTTTATCTTGTCCGTTGTCAATATTAATGGACAGGTCTTACATTTTTTCTGGTTGCAGGGAAATGTTCCTGTTGGTGTTGGAGAGGACAGGGAGCTTCTGATAATGATGCTTCTTAGATTTGGGGGCTGTCTAAAACACAGAAGTGGGGGGTCTGCGCTGATATAATCTTATACATGTGTCCCTGCTCTCTACTGTGTAATGGCTGTGTCTGACCTTACAGGGACATGGTCTGATCAAACCACATTTCCTGGGCTGGGGAAGAAGTAATAACAGAAAGCACAAGTATATTGCAGCAAGGGATCATAAATAATTATTTACATGGAAATTTTTCATCTCACAAAAAGAATCAGCTAGTATCCCCACTACCTACCCAGCAGCTGTGGTGTGATCAGTAGCTACTACCCAGTAGCTATGGTATGATCAGACCATGTCCCTGCACAGTCAGACACATCCATTACACAGTATGTAGCAGAGACACATATATAAGATTATCTGAGCAGAGAAAGATTTTTTTTTTAAACTTATTATTTCAAGATCTATTGATAAAAATTAACGTTAAAATGAACTTTGTTCATGGGAAAACCTCCTTAATCCTTTCACCCCTGAGCCTGTGTTCACCTTCCTGACCAGCCCATTTCTTTTTAATTCTGACAAGTGGCACTTTATGAGATAATGACTATTGATCGTTTCAAAAGATCACAGTGATTCTGAGAATATTTTTTCAAATTTTTAATTTTTATGTCCATAAACTAAAGAGTTGTGTCATACAAAACAGTTAAATAACATCTCTACTTTACATCAGCACAATTTTTAAAACATTTTTTTTCTGTTAGGACGTTAGAAGTGTTAAATGTTTATCAGCAATTTTTCATTTTTACAATAAAATTTTCAAAACCATTTTTCGAGGTACCACACCATATTTCAAATGACTTTGAGAAGCCTTTGTGACAGAAAAGGCCCAAAAGTTACACCATTCTAAAAATTGCACCCCTCACAGTGCTGAACACCACATCCAAGAAGTTTAATAACCCTTCAGGTGCGTCACAGTAACTAAAATAATGTGGAAGGAAATAATTAAAATTTTACTTATTTCCAAAAAAAGTTACCTTAGCCCCAAATCTTGTATTTTCACAAGGGAACAAAAGAAAATGCACCATAAAATTTGTTGTGCAATTTTTCCTGAGTACGCCAATACTCCATATGGGGTATAGAACTACTAATTGGGCACATGACAGGGCTTGGAAGGGAAGGAGCACCATTTGACTTTTGTAACCCAAAATTGTCTGGAATAGATTGATGTCATGCAGAGGCGGTGGCCGCGGGTAACCTCACTAACAGTTCAGCTGATTGCTCTACTCACCTCATTAGCTGCGTGGAGCTGACAGGAGCGGCGGTGTATTCTGCTGCTCCTGTCACCTTCATGCAGCAGAGCTGGATGCGACGCTGGAGGTCCGTGGATTACGCCGGACATGGAGGGCTTTGTTGGGGTTAATAAATTGGTAATAAGAGAATTTGTTAGTGTTTATTATTTCTAATAAAGGATTTTTTCATGTGTGTGTGTGTTTATTTACTGTAACTTACAAATTAATCATGGAAGGTATCTCGGGGAGATGCCTGACATGATTAATCTAGGATTTAGTGGCAGCTATGGGCTGCCATTAACTCCTTATTACCCCGATTTGCCAACGCACCAGGGCAAATTGGGAAGAGCTGGGTACAGTTCCAGAACTGTCGCATCTAATGTATGCGGCAATTCTGGGCGTCTGCTGGCTGATATTGTTAGGCTGGGGGGCTCCCCATAACGTGGGGCTCCCCATCCTGAGAATACCAGCCTGCAGCCGTATGGATTTATCTGGTTGGTATTAAAATTGGGGGGACCGCATGCCGTTTTTTTAAATTATTTATTTATTTATTTCTATACTCCATAGTGACACGCCCACCGGCTGCTGTGATTAGGTGCAGTGAGACAACTGTCACTCAGCGTGGGGGCGTGTCTCACTGCAACCAATCATAGGCGCCGGTGGGCGGGGAAAGCAGGGAATACGAGATTGTTTAATGAGCGGCCGGCTTTTTCAAATTAGAAAAAGCCGCCGGAGCAGTGTGAACGCCGTGCAGCGCCGGTGATCGGGGATCAGTGAGTATGAGAGAGGGGGCGACACTTCAGTCACTCCGGGGATTAGAATCCTTCACAGGTGACCGCTAATCAGTACACAGCACACAGACAGAGCCGCGGTATGAGGATGAAGTCGGGTGAAGTTCACCTGAGTTCATTCTCAGCGCGCGACTCTTATCTGCTGTCAGCCGGCATGTATCAACGACATTTAACATCACACACGGACATTTCACACGGACAACACACACACACGTCAGTTAAGTTTCACACGCACACACGGCCATTCCACACGCACACGTGGTTACCATACGCCGGACACACAGCCACCACACGTGCGTTATTTACGGACCAAAAAACGGATTACAGACATGAAAAACGGCCCGTATTACACGTGCGTGGTTATCAAGGACGTGTGTTTTAGGCCTTAGGCTGTATGATGAAAAAACAGTTTTTGCTACATTTTTTTGTTTTTTTTTTGTATTTTTCTAGTGTTCACTGAAGGGTTAATTAGTGCATAGGTTTATAGATCATGTTGCAAATGCGGCAGCACCAAATGTGTACTTTTATTTGATTATTTTTATTTTTACATAAATGTACATATTTATTGGTATAATATTTTTTTCCATTTTCTTTGTTCTTTATTTTCTGATTTTTTTAAATATGTTTTTTTAATATTTATTTGTACTTTTTTTTGTACTTTTTTACTTATTACCTATATGGGACATGAACTTTAATCACTTTAATCGCTGGTACAATGTGTTGCTATACGTAAGCATAACAAAATATTATAGCTGTCAGTGCTGTACTAACAGAAGCCTCTTAGACCATGCTCCTAGCATGATCTAACAGGCTTACCATAGCTGGCTGACCTGGAGATCGGCATCACTACCTCATGCTGCCATGACAGCAATCAGGCACCGAGGATCATGCCACGAGGGTCCGTATTAGGTGAGAGAGAGCGCACCCCCTCTCCCAGCCCCCGAAATTCTGTGATCGCTATTGATTGCGGCATTTATGGAGTCAGAGCGCGGCTTTAACTTATGCCGAGCTTCCGGTGGCGATCGCACATGCACAGGGAAGCCCCATTGCCCACGTGATCACCATGACATACATTTACATCATTTTGTGGAGCTCCTTTGCCACCATGACATAAACTTATGTTATAGTGGGGAAGGGGTTACATTTCCTAATAGTCTGACTTATACAACATTAATATAGAGAAAGCATTGTAAAGAAAGAAATTACTTTATAATATATATATATATACATAATAAAGAACCACCTTTTTGACTTAATAAGTAAATTAAATAACTTTTTTTACATTCAGTAATAAGATCAGCACGGTCATTGTCACAAAATTGTAAAAATAATTTCATATTCTAACACAACAACTGTAAATCGATTGTATGGGTCTGATGACATGCACACACAGACATCTTAATGAGTTTTTTAGCGTCATCAGCTCTGTATATTTTATTATTTCTCTGCAAAATTTAAATTTGACTTATATCAAGCTCTAAATGTAGTTATACTGAAAATTTCCAGATTTTCCTCTAGGGTAAAATACACTACCATAATGAATATGAAAATGTAAAATTTATGAGTCACTAAACTATCCACTAGAGAGGAGTATGTTAGTTATGCCTTAAATCCAATTATTGAAGGGTACAGTCGCTCCAAACCTTCTTAAATAATATATTTGCATTTGCCACCTTATAAAGACATACATTAAGTGGCTTCAATGTGATGGAGGAAGACAGCAGAATCCAAAATGAGAACTCATAAAGTAATGCATGACTGGCATAAGAGCCATGAATCGTGCATGGGACCAATAGTTCTTCATTTTACAAAGACGATGTGTCATTATGCTTCTATAACAAATGATATGACTTATTTGTACTTTTTCTATTCTATATAATTAGCACATGGATTTAACAAAAACTACACAATGAAAACATGTACACAACAATAAACTGTAATTAATATCTGGTCTGAATCCTGTGTATTTTAAGGTCAAATGTACTTTTAAAAAATTTCCATTGAGCCCATCTTCCATCTTAGAAAACCGCAGTGTTCAGCTGAGTGCTTATGTTCTTTCATTCTTTCAGTGCACTGATCTTCAGCTATAAAAAGTTTTGACATGTTTCTATGACAAGTCAAATGTTTTTTTAAAAGTACAATTACTCTTTAAATTGTAGAGTATTGCTGCTCTGATATAAGTGACATGTTGTAAATCACCAAGACAGAACAACCAACCAATTAATCAATCATTATATTCCTATCAGTCTTAGTAGGTTAAAATAAAAGCAGTAATCCAGGTTTTGTGTGTATCTTCTTTAGTTTTTCAAACTTATGATTTTGATAGCACATAATCTTTTCTTGACTTTTTCTTGAAATTCTCCCTTCTCGGAGCAAGGGAATTATAGTTTTATATATTAGGGTATGGAAATGTAGTAGTAATAGGTGGTCTGGTGTTTTTCTCTTTTCTGGGGAATGCTAAAAGTAAAGATTCATTAGTATATAGGGGGATAAAACATCTGTAATTATGTTTCATGTTGAGCGTTTACAGGTCTGATATGGAATATGGCTTATGTTTATCCATGGCAGAATAGCCCATTATTATATGGCAGCAGAAATTAATACTGCATAGTGTTCGGTTGATGTGAAATAGTTTTTATAGAACTGGGGCAGTAGGGTAGAAATGGTTTTTGTGTTTTTTTTCCTCAGAAACCTAAAATGCGGTGATTGGTTACAGACCTATTTATGGATTAGGGATGGAAGTAAACAATCTCTACAAAGTGCATTTTGTTTTAGAATATTTAGACAAGGTCAGATTGGTAGTAAACTGAAAGCAGAAGGACAAACAGGTTTAACAATGACAACACGATACAACCTGACAGGTTGATTCTAAGGTACCACCATAGCATTTCAATTGACTTGAAGCCGGAACGTTTTGTAGGTCATTGTAATACCTTGATTCTCTTATTTTCCAGCCATTCATGTGTGTAGATTTGCAGGTGTGCTTGGGATCTTTGTCCAATTGTATTTTGGCCAAGCTTTAGCTTTTGGATAGATGGCCTCCTTTTTCATTCTAGTACAGTTTGGTTCACAAGTGAGTTCATGGTCAACTCAATTACTCCAAACCAAACCCAAGTAATCTTTGACCATTCCTCCATGCTGGACAGTTGGTATGAGGTGTTTGTGCTGATATGTTGTGTTTGTTTTTTTTCCAAATGTGGCACGCAGAATTATGGCTGAACATCTCCATATTGGACTTGTCTGTTTAAATTGGATTATTCTAGAAGTCTTGTGGTTTGTTTAGATTCAATTTTGCAAACTTTATCTGTTCTGTCATCTTTTTTTATATAAAAAGGGTTTCTCTTGGCAAACCTCCTAAACAAGCCATACTGCAGGCTTTTTTATGGTACTGTCATGAACTTGGACTTTAACAAGCTAGGTGAGGCCTTTAGAGTTTCTTTAAAGGTTTTTTTGCAATTTCTCTGAGCATGTTTTCACTTTTGAATGGATTTTCTCTCTGTAGAATGATGGATGCCAAATTTTTGGAAATGGCTTTTACTAGATTGATGGGCAACAACAATTGATTTCCAAAGATCATATCGCACACCTTCTTTGCATTGCCTGAATGCCCCAACCCAGGAAACTGCCAGAACTTCTGCTTTTATGGTTTTGATCACATGATTAACTGTTATTCAAGTACATTTGATTAGCAGCACCTAGCTGCTACTTACCCTCTTATTACCTATGGAAGTAGTAAGGTGCACCCTAATTTTTCACAAACTGCTCCTGCATTTTGGCCTAATTGTTGTTCAATAATGACATAGTATGTGCCATGTGTTGTATTTCATGAGGTTGTATTTACCTAATTTTAAAACCTTCTAGTGACTAAATTTTGTTTTGTTAAATCATCATACATAGAACTGTATTCAAATTCAAAAAGGATATATATATATATATATATATATATATATATATATATATTTACATATATATACAGTATATACACTGTATTATAATTTACATAAAACAGTGGGCAACTGTACCCAGTGTTTTATGTACCCAGTGTTTCAGATTCACAGACTTTTATATTGCAGAGCTGTATTCACAACTCTGCAATCTGGCAATGTTCTTAATTTTTCTTAACATTCACTCAGAGCTTACTCTGGTGGATTGAAATTAGCAAACTGTATCATTAACTATGGTATATTAATTTAATATAAAAGTTGCAGTTTGAATGTATTTTAGGAGTTTAGCTAAGCTGTCAAGGATGTGTCTATCAACAAGCTTGTTGATTGTTTCCTGTGAAAATCAGCAGCCTTGTCAATGCAGCTCTGGTCTCTAATACAATTTTTAACTCAATAGTACCCTTTTTTCCTGAAAATAAGACTCAAAAATAACCCCTAGTAGAATTTTTTTTTTGAGTATGCTTAAAATATTAGCCCTACTCCAAAAATAATCCCTAGTTCAGATTTCGTAAGTGTCCAAGCAGCTAAAAAAGTTAAAGAATACAGCAGGACTATCCATTAAATAAAGAAGACACCCTCAAAAGAGAGCAAAGACCCCCCCAAAAAAAATCGCACTCACCCTACCCCAAACAATTACAGTTGGCAAGTGCCGATGGTGGATGGGCTCTCACACAGAGATCTGCATTGCTGTCAGGTCCCTCGCCGTTCCAGCTGCAATACACTGCAGCTCTCACAAACAAATTGGATACCAGTATTACTTGGCGCGAGTGATACTGCTTCCCTTCACCAGGGGGAGCCAACCACTGTAGAACGCAGGGGGACCTGACAGCGATGCAAATTTGTATGTGGAAGCCCATTCACTCTCCTACTCTAATTGTTT
This sequence comes from Anomaloglossus baeobatrachus, assembly GCF_048569485.1. Classification (NCBI taxonomy): domain Eukaryota; kingdom Metazoa; phylum Chordata; class Amphibia; order Anura; family Aromobatidae; genus Anomaloglossus; species Anomaloglossus baeobatrachus. The sequence goes on from NC_134358.1 coordinate 178,253,866, forward strand.
GGGGTCTGGTAAGTGCGATTCCTTACCAGAGGGTATCTGCTTTCTTGTGGGGGTAAACTTAGCAGTACATAGAGAATAATAAATTTAAGCAGGTAATTTAAACCTTTGTAAATATGGTATGTACCCACCACTATAGGACTGGGTATGCAGGTAGTAGAAGTTGGGTAATGTTTTGTATATTGCTATTACGTACAGTGTTATTCGTATCTTCATAAATGTCCATAGTTGGCTGGTGTTTGTAAAAAGAACAATTTTCCACTTTACTGTTTATTAACATTAATCCAACCTCAGGTGATAATTACTATTCTATTTTTTGTTGTTTATGGTCTGCTGCCAAGTTTATAAACCAATACGACAGTGTAGCACTGCTTGCCTAATGTGCAGTGCTTACAAGCTATTTCATATAGAGCTTGTAAACAACTAGCTGTGATCTCTCGAGTGCACTGTTAGCTCCCGATCCCCGCCTAATTCAGTGATACTGTGCTCTCCATTGCTGCAGATGCATAGCTGACCCATATAGCAGCTTTGGAGAGTGCACAGTTTGAGACAGCGTCACAATTGTAGGAAACTGAGAAAGAAAAGGGAGTAACAACCAGAGTCATGTGTTTGAAGAATACATTTCAAACAAGATCATCTGTGATGAAAAACTTCACACATCTTTATTAAATACAAAAGATATACATATAATAAATTACATAAAAAGTGATCTAAAATTACAAGATAAGTCACATATAGGTAACAGATAAAAATCCAGAGCAAAGCATTATGTCTGGTGGGTCACCATGGGGAGTGAAGGCAGAGTTATGTGGACACGTGCCAATTACATCATAGTGATAGCATGACATTGCACATGTCATCATTGTAATATACATTCCTGCTTACCCATGGTAATCCTATGCAGACCAACAGCCACCGCACTCCAACGCGTTTCGTGGTCTTCCTCAGGGGACTGCGACATGGTGTGCTACAAGAGGGGGCTTTTTATATCTGTGCCCAATTATCAAAGAAACGCCGACCGCCCACTCCGGCCGCATGGAGGGCGGGATCTCGTCCTGAGCATCAGTCATTGGGCCGTTCCCGTCACAATTGTGCAGATGGTCGAATTGTCAATCAAGAAAGAATGTAGTTTTCTCCAACAACGAGGAAGCTGGGAGGCAGAGAAGTAGTGCTGTAATGTCAAAGATGTTGGGACAACCCCTTTAAAATTTCATATATAGTAAATAGACATATATATACTGTGAACAGTTTAAGGGAATCTGTCAGCAGGTTTTTGCTATTAGGCCAGGGCCAAACGGGGGACTACTGCGATCCTCACATGACACTCGTCTCACACTAGCAGCACAGCAGGAGCCGAGTGTCATGCGGGTGTGACAGCGACTGAGATCCGATCGTGCGATTGGACCACAGATGCGGGGGCGGGCACTGAGGAGGGGCGGGCCAGTACTGACGAGGAAGGGCCAGCGCTGAGGAGAAGTGGGAGGGATTTATCTCCCTCTCTCCCCCGTTGCCGGCTATTGCCATTCTCGCTCTGAACTCGCATTACACCGGTGTACCGCGAGTGCAGTGCGCTTTTTCTCTCGCCCCATAGCCTTGAATGGGTGCGAGAGAAACAAGGGTCGCAGTGCACCCGCAGCATGCTATGACTATTTTCTCGGTCCGATTAGGGCTGAGAAAATAATCACTCATGGGTGCTGGGACATAGGCTAATATTGGTCCGAGTGGAATGCGATGTTTTATCGCATTCCACCCGTTCCGATTTTCATGCCGTGTGTCTTAGGCCTTACACGCTATTTCCCTTTTTGCCTGGTAGTTAATATTGTTATTAAACTTGCAGTGTAAATATTAATAATTGTGGTATTTTTTGGATATTTTGTAGTTTGTTTTTTGTTGCTAAATATGCTTGAGTAGTGTTTTTATTTATTTGTTGTTTTTTTATCTGATGATTTTCATTCTAACGCTGTACTGTAATGAGCAGAAAAACACTATCTCCAGGAGAAAAAATTCATCACTTTGCTGTAAATAACCTCTTCAATTCTTTTATATTTTATTATTTGCCATTAAGTGGACATGAAAAACCTTTCTTCGATTTGTAGCAGCTTAAATTATGCAAATGATTTTGAATGTAATTATAATGCACCCGTTGTTAATTATAAATACAGCCTTTATTTTCATATAGATAGTATTTATGTCATTTGAATAATTAAGTATTCTAGTTTGTTGCCAATTTCATGGGCAAACTATAATTCTTGTCTATTTACTTGGAAAAAAAGACAGTCTCTAGTTTATTGTCCTCAATTGTTCCTCAAATATAATTCATAGTTAGAATAGATGCGCGACTCAGTAATTATTCTTTTATTTTATATACTTGCTGGATGAGGCGAGTTATAAAATATCCATTTCTATAAACTGGATATAACGTTAGTTAGTATTAACAGAACCGGATAGTCAACAATCAAATGATATATCATAAATCTACTCCGGCTATGATCACTAGTACAATATTTATTTGGTTTTTTTTTTATCCATTTTTGGATGACTCAAATGGAAAACAAATGCCTGAGTACAGGGTACTATCATTTAAACATCAATGGAAATGTCCTAAAATGTCTCATTTTTTTATTGCAATTTGTTAGGCTGGATTTTAAAGAAAACGGAGTTTACCGAAATGTTTCCGTCTGGTCCAAAAAAATGGATAGTAACCGGATCTCTTGTTCCTTAACATTGAAGTGTATAGGAAATGGATAATGACAGATGGTGATTTGTTATATAATGATTTATGTCAGTGTTTCAAGCACTGCAGGTGTTCAGAGACATCTCTAGTAAAAATAAAAGAATTGCAAAACAGATGTTTAGTGAAACCAAAAGGGCATACATTTTTGTTCTGTTTGTAACAGATACAGATTTTTTTTTTAAAGGGAACCTGTCACCAGGATTTTCCTCTTTAAGCTGTGGCCACCATTAGTAAGCTTTGGTAGACCACATTCTAGAGTAACAAAAAACACCCTTATTATACTCACCTATGGGGCAGTCCGGTCCAATGGGCATCCCTGGTCTTGATCCGGTACCTACTCTCTTCATGCGGTTGCCATCCTCCTTCCCTTCTTCATGTGTCCTACAACATCCACACTGTCCTCTATTGCGTCTTTGCGCACTTCTCTCTCCTCTCCTGAGGGCAGAGCAAAATACTGTAAAGTGCTGGTGCGGGGAAAGGTCAAAGACCGTCCGCGCATGAGCACTACAATCCTTTGCTCTGTCCTCAACAGGGCAGAGAGAAGTGTGCATGTGCAGGAGCGCAATGCAGAACACTGTGTGGATGACATAGGTCGCATCATCCACAAGAAGCAGGGAAAGAGAACAGTTATCGCAAGAAGAGAGGAGGCGCTGGATCACGACCAGCGACACCCATCAGACCACCCCGCAGGTGTGTACGTATAATAAAGGTCTTTTTTATGTTATACAGAGCAGCCTGGGCACTTATATACTGTAGTCTAGAATGCTGTATATAAGGGCTCAATGGTAATGGCCGCAGCTTATATGGAACAAATCTGGTGACAAGTTCCTTTAATATTGGATCCAATACAGATAGATAGCAATTAGACATGTGAACAGGGCCTATGATGTTTCTGGCTACCTACTCTGATAGACAGTCTTTACTTTACTAATAGTTACCTCATATGCGAATGTAAAACCGGTAAAAGTAGATTACAGCACAGTGTGACGCAGTTTATTTCCAGTTTGGCTGAACCAGTTGTTGAAATCACAGCCAGTGTATTGAACCAGAGAGTAGTCATTTCCCAATATTGGCCATTTATACCTGTTGTTAGCACATTGCTATTTGCTTATGGCTGCTGTAGAAGTGTTATCTGTCTGGTCCCACCACTCTAGGGATGTGCTGCCCATTTACTGAGGAGACAAAGTAGAATAAGGAGGAGGAAGATTAATTACATACTCTACACCCTATTATGGCCTTTGACATGTGCTCGGTCTGTTTTGTCTATATCTGGTCTATTGCTAGAAATTTTTAGCCCACCCTTTGATTGAGAGAGTTGTCACATAAAGGAAGAAAACCCCTTGTAATATGATCTATTAGGACATATTAAATTAAATATCGGAAGGGGTGCGTTGTTTGAATCAGAGCACAGAAGCTGCTACCAGCATGCCCTAGTTTAATATGGTCAGCTCTTTATTGAGAAAGCTGACTTTTAAAATAAATGTATAATAAGAAACCTATTTATTGTTTAAATCAGTATTTTGTGTTAATTCTATTTAATAAACAAACATTTTCACACCATTGGAGCTGTTTTTCTATCCTTTCAGCGACACTTTTCAGAAGTCCCATTATCTTTACAGGCAGGATTACAATGAGAGGTAACTCGTTTATACACACCTGATTACAAAGGAGCCACCATTCTAAGTAGTTGAAATTACAGCTTCCCTCCTTTCACAATAACCATTGTCACTGCCACAGAGGCTGTTTTAGAACATTTTGTTCTTCATTGACTAGGACAGTGACTATGGTATGGATCATCGTGGGACCCCCTTATTGGATTATGCTGGACCTGGAATTGATTGTTCTTTTCAATAAATTGGTGAAAGAGGGAATGTTTTGGGGAGTGTTTTTTCAAATAAAACTTTTTTTGTTGTCTATTTTTTATTTCTTACTGACTGGGTTTGTGATGTCAGGTATCTGATAGGCGCTTGACACTAACCCCAGGGTTTGCTGCCAGGTGACATTACACATCTGGCATCAACCCCATATATTACCCTGTTTGCCACTGCACCAGGGCAATGGGATGAGTTGGGGCAAAGCGCCAGGATTGGCACGTCTAATGGATGCGCCACTTCTGGGGCGGCTGTGGCCTGCTATTTGTAGGCTGGGGAGTGTCCAATAACGGTGGACCTCCCTAGTCTTAGAATACCAGACCACAGCTGTCCACTTTACCTTGGCTAGTGATCCAATTTGGGGGGGACCCCATGTTTTTTGTTTTAAATTATTTATTTAATGTAAAATAACAGCGTGGGGTGCCCTCTGTTTTGGATTACCAGCCAAGGTAAAGCTGCCAGCTGTGGTCTGCAGGCTGCAGCTGCCTGCTTTACCCTAGCTGGCTACACAAGATATGGGGGACCTCACATCGTTTTTTTTTTTAATTATTTATTTATTTTTTTGCTAAATACAAGGCTAAGCACCCTTTAGTGCCACATGAAAGTCACTAAAGGGTGCCAGCTTAGAATATGCAGGGAGGTGGGATATTATAAAGGTCTTTCTCATCTATTATCTATCTATCTATTCATCTTTCCCTCTATCCATTATCTATCTATCTATCTATCTATCTATCGGTTATCTATCTATTATCTATATTATTTATTGCAGTTACAGTATAAAAAAACGCAGGGACCAACCTGCGGAAAAAACACGGCAAAAACGCATGCGGTTTTCCCACGGTTTTGGTGCGTTTTTTAACCGCAGGTGCGGTAATCTTCAACTCCTAGAAGTTTCTCAAGAAATTTTCTTGAGAAAAATCACTTTTCTAGTGCGCATATTGCCTTAGTCAGTTAATTGCTGCTAATGTAGATGGGGGTTTCCTAGAAGAGCAGTTTACCTGTATAGTAGCCCAATGGTCAGTGTAGAAAGTGAAAGATTTCTATTTTTTATATACAGATCATGATATGAAGAATAAAATAAAAATAGTTTATCATGAAAACCTAATTTAAACAATAGGTTATTTTCTGATGACACATTCCCTTCAGTGCTACTATCAATTTACACTAGATTTAGATATGACGTCCTCTGGAGATACAGTAACAGCTTATTGTTGCGATTTAGACCTGGAACTAATGTAGAAAAGTCTTCTATTCAAAACGGGGTTGTCTTAATAGGAAAGACTGGTAAAGAATAGAGCATCCCATGTGTACATACTCATGAAGGAATCTGACCACTTATTTTTAACTGATCCTAACATTTAAAAGATCAAATTAAGCACAATTCAGTTTCTCAGTCTATTAAAAATAGCCCAATTTTTCACATTGTAATTGGATTTACTGTACACTTTTACTTCCCAAGTCCGATCAATCTGTTGAAGTTATCCAACAGGGAAAGTTCTTCCCATATCAGTAGTCCTGAATGTATGGCTTCATTCATTGTAGACCAGTCTGTTCAATGCTCTATATGGGTTTCTGCTACTAAATTTATCTGTCATTCATTTACGCACAGAAGAGTTTATATAAATTGTAATGTAAAATAAATTTAAACATATACATTTTAGACATTTTTATTATTCCATATGAATAGGTTTTGAGTGAATATATCAACAATTCAGGCATAATAATCTTGCATAGATTTAGTGTTAGAATGAAATGTTTAAAAACTATCATATATTAGCTAGATATATACTTATGAGAGAAAATAATCTTACATATAATCTCTACAATAGTGACAATTTTGCACCTAGAATATGAACAATTATAGTCGTCGATCCTTAAAGAGGCTGTTCAATAGTAGGACAACCCCTCCAGATGTCACGTTTCCTCTAGTTAAAATAACAAAGCCTATACTCACCTCCCGTACCTGCACCATTCCAGTGGTGCCAGAGCTAACTTGGAGTTGTGATGTCATGCGAGCCCTGCATTCAATCAGCACCAGCTTCCTTCTCTCCGCCTTTGGGCCAAAATAACAATCAACAGAAAGTGAGGGCAGGCTCAGTGCTCACTTCCTGTTGATTAACTTGTTTAGTCCAAATGCTGGAGAAGGAAGTTGGCACTGATTGGATGCGGGGCTCTTGTGACATTACATCGCTACATGAGATCCGGCACCACTGGAACGGTGCAGGTGAAACAGGGAGCTGGGTGATGTCTAGCAGGGCTCCACTCTCCTTCTTCAATATGGTGTTGTGCATGTGTTCCTCCCTAGCCGGGAGGAACACTTACTTGCGTCTTCAGTGGCTTGTCCGCCACCCCGTCGCTGGTCACTGTCATTGATGTAGTTGGACAACACATCACAGAAATTATTTCATTTTAACTCAAACTCCAACTTCCTTATTTAGCAAACAATCTTCATGGGAGATACATTTCCACCAAATTTTCCCAGACAGACATGCCACTTTTCTCCTGCGTTACCGTTCTGTTGCCGCTGCTCAATGGAGTAACCTTCTATCTAGCCCTCTCTCTGGGTATTATCTTTCCAGCAGCCGAGTCGTACTTCTGCGTTCCCCATCTCTTGCCTCTGCAGCTTGCTGTACCCATGGGATACAATGGAGAATACCTTCTGAGGCCTTAGCAGACCCCGATACAGAGCTCGTTATCCCAGGAATCCCTATACAGAACTGAACGTCGTTTCTGGCCTGTCTGCTTCACTCACTCTCTGCTCCTCCAAATGTGCTCCATCTCCACAGTATCCATATCTAGGCTGCTACACCTGCATATAACACTTCCTTTTACTAATACATTCTAGCTACCACTTAACCCTCTCTTGCACACTTGGTCCCTATGTTGCACTATATGTTACCTTACAACATTCTATATTATTATTCCTGTGGCTGACACTTATCAATTGTTTACTCCATATTATCCTTCTTAACATTGCTATACTTTACATAATGACAATACAATACTTTCCTGTAATAAAACTTGCACCAAACACATTACACACTATACTAAAACACCAGTTAGGTTAGAGGTCAGAGTAAAAGAAGAATCACTTAAAGCTATATATATATATATATATATATATATATATATATATATATATATATATATATATATATATATATTTAATTAGGATAGGGTGCCATGGAAAAATTAACTTTGCAAGTTGTTAAGTCTTACCCCTCAAATTTGTTCCTTTTGGCATAAGGATTCACCATCTAAAATATGGTGACATTAAATTTAGGTTTACCACTTGCTCAAGGCATGTGAATAATTCTATGTTTCTCATTTTCCACAATATTGTACAATAACCACTCAGTTTGTTATCATATCTTTAACTGAATTATACTATTTATAATTCAAAAACATAGAATGGCAGTAAGCATTCTATTAAAGTAAAATATGCATTACACAATTATGTACATTGTACATGTATCAGTACTTAGTAGCAGTGCAGCAGTCAGTTCAGTTTTTCGCGGAACTTGCGGGAGCTGAACTGCATACCAGAGTTGACTTGTTCGGATGCCGTTCCTCTTTTTTAGCCAGCTTTGTATCGACAGGACCCATACTTCCTCTTCTTCCTTTCTCCCTTTGCGCCTCCAGAAACATTCTATCCTCCTCAATGTTTATCATGCTCATGGCGTTAGCATGAGCTATGTCAAACAGATCTTCTAAAATATCTGTAAACTCTTCTTCTTTGTCTTTTTGTGAGTCGTTTTTTCTTCCAGAATGTTTCTTTAATCCTTACCATTTACCATGTAGGTCTTTAAGTTTTACAACTATGTTGTATTCCTGATTTGTAGGAATTTGTGCTTTCGCCCAAAATTGTATCACTTCTCTTGCTGTTGCCGTAGCGCTGTCTTGAATAGTTTGACGTTCAACAGTGTGCAGTTGAAAGAATCTGGATAATACTTGTCTTTTTGAAGGCAGTTTGCATCCTGTTATCGAACTTGCTGTCCCTCCAATTAGCCATATACCACGAGCTTTGGCTTTGCTTACTTGTGACGTTCCAGTACCAGTAGTCATCAACTACATGAAACAAAATATATGAAAAAGAAGGGAGGAACGGAGTATAATGGTGCAAAATAGTAATAACGTTTATTTAGAAATGCATGATTAAAATGATACACACAAAATCAGGGCCATGATTAAAAGGGTTAAAACAGGGTGGTGGCACTATATGACTCAGAGTGCCTTGGTTTAACACTGGATATAAAGTTATATAGAAAGTGAACAATCCATAAAGGGTAGATAACAGTATATAGTACAATGAGTCACAATGCAGTAAAAACCAAATGAAATCAATTGCTGTGAACAGATTCTAGCTGAGTATTTGTGTTCACTAAAGTGCATGTGCCAGATAGGGACTATGAGTCATAATAGAACCATGGGGATGATAGTACGGCAATTACCATAATAGGATTACATCCAAAGAAAGCTCCCAGAGTAAAGATGCCACCCAACCTGCCCTAAGGCCATCCTCCAACGTACGTTTCGCTAAACGGTGAATCACAGTGGCTCCAGCTTCATCAGGGAAAGGATCGCCTCTGGGAGCTTTCCAGTGTTAAACCAAGGCACTCTGAGTCATATAGTGCCACCACCCTTCCATGTGGTTTTAACCCTTTTAATCATGGCCCTGATTTTGTGTGTATCATTTTAATAATGCATTTCTAAATAAACGATATTACTATTTTGCACCATTATACTCCGTTCCTCCCTTCTTTTTCATGTATTTCATGGAGTAGGTGTTCACCACAGGGCCCCTCACTGGAGGAGGTCTCTGATGGTTTCATATATATACTGGTTATGAGGTCTTTTGTTTTTCTCATGAAACAAAATATAGTAGATGTGATTACATAGTGGATATTCAAAATACCTTTAATACAGGTATAATACTTCCTTCATTATTCAATAGCAATGATATATGAACAATTCAGGCATAATAATCTTGCATAGATTTAGTGTTAGAATGAAATGTTTAAAAAACTATCATATATTAGCTGGATATATACTTATGCAAGAAAATAATCTTACATATAATCTCTACAATAGTGACAATTTTGCACCTAGAATATGAACAATTATAGTTGTCGATCCTTAAAGAGGCTGTTCACTAGTAGAACAACCCCTCCAGATGTCACGTTTCCCCTAGGTAAAATAACAAAGCCTAAACTCACCTCCCGTACCTGCACCATTCCAGTGGTGCCGGAGCTAACTTGGAGTTGTGATGTCGTGCGAGCCCTTTCTGTCCCTCCAATTAGCCATATACCAGTAGTGGGGATGATGCATATAGTCTACTGACTGAAACTATGTACCATTGCTGCATTTATAAATATCAACTTAATCATTCCAAATAGAAACAGTACGATATTAAACCATTGTAACAGTACAGATGAAAGTGAACACTACACTATTACTAATACTAAAACTGATCAATTAAAGCAAAACTGACGTTGACGTTTTTAACACAACATAAAGCAAAGAATGATAAATACTGGCAACGAATAACTAACAACATAGAAAAATAAGTAAACTGTGTGCTTACCCTTTTAAAACGTCTGATACAGTACATAGCGCAGGATATGCATGACGATAAGTACTAAACAAACATTTAAAACTGCAATATGATGTGCCATTGAGCAACCAGTAAATGATAACTAATCTTAAACAAAGAAAATTATAAAATATCTATGACCAAAAAAGAACAAAATTAGGGGGTAAGACCTTCAAAAACTTGCTACTTAATTTGTACCATGCATTTCCTTGGCACTAATATATATATATATATATATATATATATATATAATATATATATATATATATATATATATATATATATATATATATATATATATATATATATATATATATATATATATATATATATATATATATGTATATAAACATGTGGACACAATATACACTATACTTCTTTTGTTTTTTGATACAGTATATACTCAGTAGCAGTGGAGCAATCTGTCCACCTCCCACACAGGTATGGGAGGTGAGTATATGCTTTGTTATTTTACCTTGGGGACACATGTGGAATCAGGAGCGGTTGTCCTAGTTGTGGACAATCCTTTTATGAAAGACCCAGTAAAATTGGAGATGTAGTAATTAATCTGAAAAGAAAAAATAATAAAAATAATTTTATTGTAAATTTTAGATTCGAATAATAACAAAAATCTAAAAATGAATAATATATACTAAAACATCTCTTTATTTCTAATCTATTTTTCATTTGGATGGTACATTTTCACCTTTCACGCGCTTATTGAGGCAGCCATTTTTACCTGAGATGCTGAAATTATTTGCTTTACAGCATGCACCTGGATGTAATATAACAGCTTTTTTACTTTTGCTGGAGATTGTTGTAATCATTCTATGTGGATTATGGGGTCACATTGAGGAAAAGCGCCCCCATCACTGTATGCCAATAAAAGAGAAAGAAACTTGTCTTGTTGGACTTGTACTGTAGTATATATATGAACAATAGTCAAGGCAATGCTGTGCTTTGTAAAAATATTGTCATTGTGGAAACTCTTTAAGATAAATTATATTAGTGGCTATAAGAATATGTCTATTGAGTTTTGAAAGACAAGTGTTTTATTATGTTAGCTACAGCGTATGTTTTGAGTTTAATAAACTACACGTGACGCTAGTCTTAATTGAAGGTCACCACATAGTAATACATCTTTTTTTTTTATTCCTTAAGCATTCTTTATGCAGCCACTGATAGCTGTATCTCCATAAACACAATTATTATAACCTTGTACAGACTTTATATTGAGAATATGCCTTTATTTACTTCCCCAGATACTAAAAAGCATTACAGAAACTATTGTGCGCTATGCATTGTTCCTAATATACAGCAAGGCAGCTATTTCTCTTTTAAATAAAGGTCAGAGTTGTTTACCATGGGATTGTATTATCTAATGGATATTGTAATAAAGTTAGTTAATGCCAATGAAAAAAGTCAAGTCTGATAAATCACCACTCCAGTGTTTTATTTTATTGCATAGCTGGAGTGTTGCTTTAAATCTAAGACCCCTGCCTCCAGTCTTATTCTCACCTTCCAGTGGCTTCAGTCTCCTGTGATTTGTGACCTGCCGGCAACTCCAATGTTTCATGGAGCGTGTCAGCTGTCAAAACTCAATAAAAGTCTATGAGAGCCTCGTTCTTGCTCTCATAGAGTTGTATTGAGAGCGTGTGACGTAACTTCTGACTTCCGGACAGTCAGAAGCTACAGTCACAAGATGGTACCGTGGGATTGGAGCAGTGCCAAAAAAGTATGAAAACACCAGAGGGTAAGTATAACGCTAAAGGCAGGGGACTTACATTTAAAGTGCCACTCCAGCGCTAAAAAAAACAAACAAAACAAGACAAAAACACTAGAGTGGTGCTGTACGTTTGACCATGTGTCTAAGTACTTTGTGTTGTGTCCAGAAAATGAATACAGGGAATGTATTCCCTGAATGCGATTGCAGTTAGAGCTAATGCTCGAACCAGCACTTACAGTATATCACATTGCACTGCTTTCTGATCCTGGAACAATGAAGAGACTTTTACAATTTGGCATTAGTGATCATTAAACCAAAAAGAAAAATGGAAAATTGTGGATTGACTCACCAATGTCCAAAATAAGAAATTCATGCTAAAACTGCAACCATGGCTCAGGAGAGAGTTAAATTCTAGAAAGGTTCCGAAGTGTCCAGCATAGGGAGTTAAAAATGAATTTTATTTTTATCTTCATTAAAAAAGATCCAGCAATTAGATGGCAATTAGAAGAATGCTGACATGTTTGCAGTGCTGCTCACACTCTGAGGCCTCTTTCACACGTCCCTGAAAATCACGCACGTTTTTCACGGACGTGTCAATGGTGCGTATTGCCCTCGGTGTGCCGTGTGTATGGCACTACATGTGTTCTCCGTGTGTTATCCGTGATAACACACGGAGAACGGAAACTTTCTACTCACCTGTCCATGACGTCGCTGTCCGTGGTGCTGATCTTCGGTCTCCGGTCCTGCTGACTCCCCGCTGCTGCTGCTTCCGGCCGCAGTGAAGTGAATATTCAATGAGCGGCAGTCGGCAGCAAGTGACTGCAGCGGCAGAGACTGCAGGGCAGGAGAAGGTGAGTAAAGGGTTTTTTTTCTCACAGACACATGGCTTTTCTCCGGTGCATGTCACACGGAACACATCCGTGTGGTCCGTTTGCATTACGTGTGACACGACTGAGTTCCGTGTGACACCCGTGATGCCGGAGAAAAATGGACATGTCGGTGTGAGAAACACATGGACACATGTTCCGTTCAAAAATACGTACATGTGTCCAAAACATTAGAAATACATAGGTCTATGTGTGTACGTGTCTCATGTACGTGAGAAAACTGTCCGGAGGCACGTACGTGTGAAAGAGGCCTGAATCAGAGCATATCATTGTTATTCTTTAATTCCCTATGTTGGAGCTTCGGAGGCTTTCTTGAATAATGGTCATTGAATGAATACCCTCCACCATTGTGTGAGTGCTGACGATGCACCACCGATAACAATGATCTTTAGCGCTAGACAAAAGATCATTTCACCTATTGAACAACTATTTTGCTCCTTCTTTGGGTGATGGCAGCCTGTTTACACCGAAAGATTATCATAAAACAAGTGTTCTTATCTTGTTCACGCTAATATTTCAGTGTAAAAGGAGCTTAAGCAGCGTCCAGGAAGACAAATAATACATTTATTCTCCCAGAGACCAGGGAGTGACATAGAAGGTGTCTGTAGAGTCTTATACTTCAAAACCAGCGTAACTAAATATCCACAGATCAGCTCTTTATTTGCAGATGAGTCATTTAAAATCCTGTTTACACAAGCAGATTGCTCTAACGTTGTGCATTGTATGATCTGTAGTAGATCATTCTGTGCCAATTTGCTACCATTGTTTGTTTTTTGCAACATACCGATTGGTCATGGTTACACAGAGTAATGTACTGCCAAGAAATATGTTATTCTGAGCAGAGTAACAGATCATTTCACCCGACGAACAAGTATTTTGCTCTTCTAATTGATGATTGCCACCCTGTTTAGAATTCATGATTACCGAGAAACGAGAATTTCTGAGAAAACTATTTTACAATTATCATGCAGTCTAAATGGATCTTTACTTCTATATATAATGTTACAATCCTGTCTTATCTTGGCTAGCAGAAAAAGTATTTATTGTTTCACTGTAAACAGGATGAACGAGCAAAATGCTTGTTCATTGAATGAAATGATTTTTTGTTCTGATCATCATTCTCAACGCATCATTCTATTAAAACAGTACCTGCAGTGTAGAGATCAATGGCAGTCTACACTCACTGAATGTTCAATTGCAGATTTGTCAATACGCATTATTCACTGCACTCTACTTGTGAAATCTGGCAATCAAACAATCGCCGGTTGGCAAATATTTACAGATTGGTCGTCATTTACAGCTGCCGGACGGTCGGGGGAAACGGATCTTTAGTGAGTTGGAGATACCAGGAAATGTAAGCCTATATATTGGTTATATAGTAAAAAAGAAAGTGTCAGCTCACTAGAAGTGCTTGGTCCAGAAATAATCCTGGTAACGCCTGGAGCTGCCCTGGCTAGACCCGAAGAGGAATGAAGCTCCAGCGCTGAACCGCAGGCAGAGAAATATATAATATCAAAAGTAGCTTTTAGTAGACTATATTAAAATTACAACCGCACTGGCACTGTCAGACCTAAATACCAACGCGTTTTGGTAGATTATGCCGTAATCCACCTGTTTTTTCATGGCTTTATATTTACTTATTTACATAGGTTTAAAAAGACCTCGCTCTATCTAGTTCAACCTTCTACCACCAATTATACATTTTGCCATTGTCATTTATATCCGACAATGTTGTGTGCACTGAGGAAATCATCCAGCCCTTTTTTAAAAGCTGTTATAGTATCTGCCATTACTACCTCTTGTGGTAGGGTATTCCACAATCTGACTGCTCTAACTGTAAAGAACCCTTTCCTATTTAGCTGCCAGAATCATTTTTTCTACTCACAGTGAGTGCCCTCTGGTCCTTAGTATTTGTAGATTTGTATTTATATGGGTTTTTTTTATTTCTTTACCAAAAGCTTTTTTAAACCATGTAAAAACAAAATACAAATGACAAAAACTAAATCATGATAATGTCACAAAAATGTACTGCAACATTACAAGCATGTGACTGGCAGGCTCAAGACTAGAAAAAAACAAAAAGAAAAATTGTATGAAAAATACCCTGACTATAAATAAATAAATAAATTGCAAGTGCTTAATAACAGGGTACTGTTACGGGGGGCTGTCTGATAATAACCTAAAGGAGTATCAGACAGTCAGGGTCCACCGTGCAAAGACTCTGCTGCAGACTATGGCAGAGTGCAATACCTCTGTTAACTCACAGAAGGATATAATAAGTAAGTAAAGCAATTCCTCCCTTACTTGGAGGGTGTGTGGAATGATCTCTGTTAATAATCACAGAGACAAAGGCAATGTGTGCGAAATGGCACCTACCTAGGTCCGCTCTTCTAGTGGTGCAAAAGAGACGAACAGCAGCGTAAGCCGCACAAAGCTCCTACCTGCGTTCGCTCCCCTAGTGTGCGAGGACACGAACCACTAGATATGGCACCTGCCTAGGTCCGCTCTTCTAGTGGTGCAAAAGAGACGAACAGCAGCGTAAGCCGCACAAAGCTCCTACCTCTGTTCGCTCCCCTAGTGTGCGAGGATACGAACAACTGCCAGACGCAGTATAAGGAACGTTACCCTAGCGGCAACGTCCACCTACGAGTCGAACCACAAGGCCCAGCCAGACCATGTGCCTCAGGCACCTGCCTATGTCCGCTCCCCTAAGAGGTAAGGATACGGACAGCAGCCGAAGCTGTAAGGTATAAGAACGCTACCCTGCCGGTAGCACTCACCTAGCATAGACAGAGGAATGCCTAGAGGAACGCGCACAGAGCGTCTACTCTTATGCATGAACCAAGAGGACTGAGCGCCATGCGGCGTGTGTCAGGGTCTTATATAGACTCTGTGCCTCATCCAAGATGGAGGAAACCAGAGCCAATCCGCTGCCAGAACGACAGGAGTGACGTCATGCTGGCCTATCACCGAGCAAGGCGTCACAAGCACATGACCAGCGACCAATCGGCATAGAAGGTGTCAGAGACATGTGACCTCGTGTCAGCGATGATGTCACCCGCACATGTGCAATGGCTCCAAGATAGGACTTAGTCTCCGGCGCTCGCACATGTGCAGTAGCAAGAAATCTGGACTTAGTCTCCAGCGCTCGCACATGTGCAGTAGCAAGAAATCTGGACTTAGTCTCCAGCGCTCGCACATGTGCAGTAGCAAGAAATCTGGACTTAGTCTCCAGCGCTCGCACATGTGCAGTAGCAAGAAATCTGGACATAGTCTCCAGTGCTCGCAGCAACCGTAACAGGTACTTAGTATATACATTTTTGCAAAAAGGTAAGAAGCCGTCCCACCTCGTCACGGTGTACCCATCTGGGACAGTCCCTAACCAACTAAAGTTAAAAACATTTTCTATACCTGACTAGTGTCATATCAAAACTCCAATGTGAATGGTAACAAGTGGTCAGCTGGGTCCCAGATTAAATACACAGCAAAGTGGGAAGCAAATTGATTGCCCAGTCTCAGTATAAGGAGGGCTGCACCCCCCCCCTCTTGCACTAAAGCAAGAAAACAGACAAAGAACACCTAAAGAAACTGAGCTGTAACAATTGTTCAATAAACATGCAACATTACAAGCATGTAAAAATAAAACAGTATACTATCTGCCATTACTAACCTCTTGCAGTAGGGCATTCCACAGTCTGACTGCTCTAACTGTAAAGAACCCTCTCCTATTTAGCTGCCAGAATCACTTTTCTTCCACTTGCAGTGAGTGCCCCCTGGTTCTTAGTATTTGTAGCATTATATTTATATGGGGGGGGGGTTAATTTCTTTACCAAAAGCTTTTGGAAACCATGTAAAAACAAAATACTACTTACAAAAACTAAATCATGATAATGTCACAAAAATGTACTGCTTTGTAGTACTTGTTATATGGTATTTCCCTTTTGTTATAAGATTTGCTTGTGTTCATAGTGCAGAGTGTTTTAGCTCTTTTTTTTGGATATGTACTATATGTTTCTGTATTATTGTAGGTATACTTGACAATCATTTCTTAGTTCTCATTCAACCCTTGGAGGCTGGTCGGTTTCTGTTATGACTTGATCTACATGCACATTGTTGAAGCGTATCATATTCTTTTGTGAATATCCATTTATCTTCCTATTATTGCTTGTTCTAGTCTCATTATCTAAAGAGAAAGCATGGGTGGTATTGCTTTGAAAGGCATATGCGATACTGACAACATAAATTGCACCTTGCGTATTCCACAAATGAAGCAGACATGATTGTTCGGATAGATCTCTAGATAATTAAATCATTGTGAACAGCCAAGGCAATCATTTCTATCACTTCAGGCAACCTGGCATTTTCTTCCTTTTAAGAAGTTATTGCTGTAATTCGTCCCCTAACCTTGGACTACATATATATCTTTTTTCCTTCTTCTATGTGGCATAACATTTTGTGACACTTTTTTTTTTCACAGAGCTTCTTTGAAGGACAGTCAGCACCGTGGGAGTCTGCAAAGAAAGACGAGAACAGAATGAAGAATAGATATGGGAATATCATCGCATGTAAGTGTTGACAGTGTGATAGGGGCACTGCATATCATTGCCTTACAGTGCCAGCTCTGATACTAATGACCGGGGAAATTTACAAGCGCACATTTGGAGGACAATTATATATAACCCTCCCCCGGAGCAAGATTGTCTTAGCTTAATGAATGCTCAAGTGTAAAAATTAAGTATTTATTAACCCTTCGGGACCCTTCGGAGAGTCAGGGTGGAGCTCATTTTTTTTAATTTAGCTCCATCTAGTTATTGAGAACACTCGGTAATTATGCTTAAGTTTATCTAAAGTTACAGTTTTTAAGTCTCGGAAAAGGTTTAGGTCTAAAATTAAATAATTCATTACACAGGCAAATTTATAACCTTTACAAATGTGAAACATCCACGGATCGTTCAGAAGAAAAGGTTACAAATTTTGCGCCTGTTAAATAAATCATCTGAGTCCAAAGAGCAGGCGTGTATTTAACAATTTCTTGTCGTATAGACACTTAGGCGAGAGCTCACATAAGCCAGTCCATTTTCTCTTTTAATAATAATGTTCTCTGAGGGGATAAAAAAAAAATTTTCCACAAAAAGTGGAAGTACTGAAAAGTCATAAATAACAAAACAGTGTATTATTACAGCAGAGGGATGGATTATATCTTAGGTTGCAATACTTGAACCGAACCTGTCACCAGATTTGGGGCCTATAAGCTGTGGCCACCATCACTGAGCCCTTATATATAGCATTCCAGAATACTGTATATAAGAGCCCAGGCCGCTCTGTATAACATAAAAACACTTTTATAATACTCAACTAGGAGGGCAGTCCGGTCCGATGGGTGTAGCTGCTCTCCAGTCCAGTGCCTCCTCTCTCCGGTCCGGCACCTCTTCTCTGCTGCTCTCTCCATCCTCCTTCTACCCAGCCCAGTGTGGATTGCACATCTATGATATTCACACAGGCCAATACTGCGGTCCTGCTCAGGCGCACGTTGCTCTGCCCTGATGAAGGCAGATCGAAGTACTTTAATGCACAGGTGCGAGAAAAGGTTAAAGACCACCTGTGCATGCGCACTACAATACTTTGATCTGCCCTAAGCAGGGCAGATCAAAGTGCGCCTGCGCAGGACCTCAGTGCCAGCTAATGTGCATGATGTAACACACGTTACGCACACGGGCCTCAGAAGAGGGAGGACAGTGATCACCCCAGAGAGGAAGCACTGGACTGGAGAGAGAAGGCACCTGACCAGAGAGCAGGAACACCCATCGGACCAGACCGCCCCTTAGGTGAGTATTATAAAGTGTTTTTTACATTCTACACAGCAGCTTGGGCTATTATATACAGCATTTTGGAATACTGTATATAACAATAATACAGTAATTTAAAAAACATTGTGGAGTGTTGCCTGCCTATTTTTGTCTTTTTCATGGCTGGCTATCTGAAGAATCCACAAGGTGGGAACATTACACCCTAAAAAGTTTTTTTGTTTTTGTGCTGCTCCAAACTTTTTTGTCGTTTCCATATTCTGTCTATCGATCTATCAAGCTCTCTTCTATCTATCTATCTATCTATCTATCTATCTATCTATCTATTTATCTATATCTATCTATCTATTTACCTATTATCTATCTATCTATTATCTATATCTCTTCTATCTATCTATCTATCTATTATCAATCTTTTCTTTTCAATATTCTTTTTATTGTTATAAGGCAAAAACGTATTGAACATAGAACATATAATTAAGTGTTGATCACTCACAAAAACATTGTGTTGGGAAAAATAACTTAAGCGGGGTTGTGCATACAAATACAGTATATGTTTCTTGGAACAGAGATCTTAGTTGGGTAGTACAGTTCTGAGAGTTCAATCCGTCCATAATTGTTCGTTAATAATGTCCTAATCCGACATTTATGGGTTTACAAATGCGGTGTGATCGTTAAAGAAGCTTCTTGAGTGAATGGTTCCATGAAACAGTCAGGTGGGATGTGGAGGGGGTAAGCAGAGGTGGGTTAAGAGGGGACTTAGTGAAAATAAAGTTAAGTGGAGTGGTAATGCATGGTAAAGAGAGAGGGAATAGGTAGGAGACCCAATTATTAAAGGCGATCTATCTATCTATCTATCCATCTATCTATCCATCCATCTATCTATCTATCCATATAACATTTGTCAATATAAACCTTCAGATGATACTTTTGATCCATGGGAACCCTAATATAAAATCAATCTCTAGGTTTGTCTTCCTGACCTTGGAGTATAATTAATGTGCCATTCAGTCTAAATAGAATATGTTTCATTTCTTGACTCCCTGTTGGAATATTTAGTATCCAGACATCCCTAGATAATTTGGAGCATGTATGTCTCATCAGTATATCATGTTTTTTTTCTTTCTCTTCGCATATTCATTGTCTTCTCAGTAACGTAGACTTATATTGACGTGCACATAACTTTGAATGCAAATCTTTAAATTTCAGCATTGCATTAGACTAAATGTCATTTGCTGACATTGTTGACTTTTTGGTACAAGAGCTTAATTAAGCCCTGTGGTGCATTAAGAACTAGCTTGCATCTTATCGCAGTGCGAGAGAAGGGCGCAATAAGGAACTGTGCCACCAGGATGAAATGTAATTTATTACAATGAGTAAGAGGAGCTCGCCCAGAGCACCTGGACAAGACCCATTTTAATTTAATTCAGGAGACAGATAGACCTTTTGGGAGTGTGCAAGGATTTAAGTTTGCAAAATCCATTCTACACTTCTCTACATGTCAGAAAATCCTGATAATTAAACTTGTTCATTTGCTATTTTTAACACTTTTCATTAGCGGATATACTGTAATTCAAAGATGTTTAGTTTTACTCCTTGTAATTTTTAGCACAAAAATATACTCATTGTGACAGTGACTCATTATATAGTCATGCCGAATCTGTGCGATTATATACATTATATATGGGACGTATCAAATTACTGTAAAGCTTGGTCTAGTTTAGTAAAGATATATATTATTTTTATAGAATCTGAGAGGTGCCTAGATACTTTAGGAATAACATGAACATTATTACCCATTGCTTACGTAGGACAAACATTCTGCAGAGCTGATCGTCATCTTGGAAAATGTTATAAATATAGTATATTTTTGAATAAGGAGAAAGGACCGTAGCATCTGCTTGCCCAATATATTGTGTGAAAAGGAAAAACATTGGTTAAAATTTTGTAAATTTTACATACATTTTCAGCAAAAGGGCTTTTATGTTCTGAAGCAGGTAAAAACGTGTAATCTTGTTTCCTTGACAGATGACCATTCCCGTGTGAGGCTGCAATGCATTGAAGATGAATCCAGTTCTGACTATATCAATGGAAACTTTATTGATGTACGTACACACGGCTTATGTTCTTATAATATGTCTGGGGAATTGTTTGCACACTGTTGTGTTCCGCATAGATTTCTGCTTGTAATTTTAGTTTCAAATGTCCTTCTACCTGAGAATTAGCAGGTCTAAACTTTAGAAATTTAAGTTTGTCAGCTTTGGCAAATTTTTGCCCCAAATTTTGATTCCCTTCAACTTTATTCCCTTTCAAGTTCTTTAGCTTAAGGCCAGGGCCACACGGGGATTACTGCGATCCCCTCGCATGACATTCAGCTCACACTGGCATCACAGCAGAGCCGAGTGTCATGCGAGTGTCCCTGCGAATGAGGTCCGACTGTGCCAGCGGACCTCAGCTGCAGGGGGCGGGCCGGCTCTGCGGAGGGGCAGGCCGGTGCTGTGGAGGAGAGGGAGGGATTTATCTACCTCTCTCCTCCGTAGCCGGCTATTGCCATTCTCGCCCTGCCCTCGCGGTACACCGGTGTACCGCGAGTGCAGTGCGACTTTTCTCTCACCCCGTACACTTGAATGGGTGTGAGAGAAAGCAGGATCGCATTACAGTTGCAGCATGCTGCGATTGTTTTCTCGGTCCGATTAGGGCTGAGAAAATAATCGTTCATGGGTTCTGACACATAGACTAATATTGGTCCGAGTGGAATGCGATTTTTTTATCGCACTCCACTCGCACCGATTTTCATGCCGTGTGGCTTAAACCTAAAGGGACTCTGTCAGCAGGTTTCTACAATGTAATCTGAAGACAACATGCTGCAATAGTTAAAACAGAGAATTCAGCCCTGCTTCCCTTATCTTAGTGGCTGCTTTTGTTTACCTGAAATGTTAGCTTAAGCCTCTTATTTTTATCATTAGTGGGTCTGAGCAGCTTGTGAGTTGCAGTCCGACTCCACACCCTTCTGTGATTAGCAGCTTCTGTTTATGAAAATGTACACTGGAAGCCTGGTGTGGGTCGGGATAGCTCTCCCAGCACTGCTACATACAAAATCTAAAATCTTAAACTGTGTCAGAACAGCTGCATACAGAAATATATTTTGATACATTGTTGAACTCAGGGCCTCTTTGCCTACATCATGCTACTTTCAGATGAGGTAGCAAACACTTGCTGACAGATTATCTTTATACCCAGCATTAGTAATGTCAAAGTGACTTCCGCACATATGACTATGAGTAAGCAAATGGTAACTGTTCTTCTCTGTTGTTATGTCAGTCATTATCTATAGTACTTATTGAATTGATTAGAGGCTTTTATTTTACCTTTTCTCTTTATTTCTATTGTTAATCTGTGAGTTGTGACATTCTTTCACTTAACAGATTCACCACAAAAGTTGCTGCGCTGCATTCCCTGCTTGGGGTTTTATTCAGGCTATGATAGGTTGTGCTATACAATCTAATATGCTATACTGTATGATTGGATAGCTGCAAGGCATTTTGGGGAAGCCTATCTGGTTGCACCCAAGATCATGTGAGCCTTCCATGGGTTATTCAATCTTCTGTCTTCTGTGAAAAATAGTAGCAGTTATTTAGCTATTCTTGTCCAGCGCATTTCCACAAATTCAACATAAATTTAAATTCCATCTTATCAATTTGATTATTTCAAGGAACTATGCTTTAAAGTTACTTTTCACACTAAGCTGTCTTATGTGTACTTGAATAACATTTCATGACTTCCATCCTGCATTTTCATCACTTTACCCATCTGCAGGCTGTAGTTGCCTCTAAGCTTGTGGGAAAAGACCAGCAGTTATGATGTCTCTCATACACAGCACAGGAAACAGAGAGAGAGTCCTGCACTTCATTCTTTAGTGTCAGCACACACACAGAAGCATCAGAGGCATGGAGGAAATGATGTAGAAATACTAATAAGTGTAGGTGTGAATCCAGCTCTGGTGTGAGGTAAAAAAACTTGTTAGACAACTCAGCACAATCTTTCTGTGTCTCCATCTATTGTTTTCTCTATTCTCCCAAACTGCACGGGTCTGCTCATCTCCAATTATAAAGTTTCTTATATTCACATTTACTACTGATATATGGAGAGTTTGTTGAAAATACAGTTACCATTTAAGCTGACACCCCTGGTTGGACAAAAGTGTTTTTTTAGCATACAGAAGATTCTCATCCTGGTGATGATATAATGTTGAGTCCCATGATCTACCAACCTCTTTAATAAAAGTCGACGGTTCTGTAAAGCAAAATCATACTTGACGTCTCTTTTGGCTGTGGCACATTGATGTTGATTCCTACCTCATTTTTATTGCACAACATTGACTCGTATGCGAGCGTCACATGAGACGATCTATCGTGCGATATGTCAACGGGATCACGGTTTTTGTGACGCACATCCGGTATCGTTTGCAACTTTGTTTCGTATGACACCTCCGAGCGTCTCAGAACGATCGCAAATCGGTTACCAATCGTGTATCGTTTACACATCGTTTATTTTTAAAAAATTGTTTATTTTTCTTTGCGTCGGTTGTTCATTGTACCCGGGGTAGCATACATCGCTCCGTGTGACACCCCAGGAACGATAAACTGCAGCTTACCGGCGGCCGCCGTCAATGCTGAAGGAAGAAGGTGGGCGGGATGTTTACGTCCCGCTCATCTCCGCCCCTCCGCTTCTATTGGCTGGCAGCTGTGTGATGTCGCTGTGACGCCGAACGTCCCACCCCCTTCAGGAAGGGGATGTTCGCCGCCCACAGCGACGTCGCTCAGCAGGTAAGTACGTGTGACGGGGGTTTAACGACTTTGTGCGACACGGGCAGCGATTTGCCCGTGACGCACAAACGACGGGGGTGGATACGATCGCTTGTGCGATCGCACGATAGATCGTATCGTGTGACGCCCGCATTAGGCCTAAGCCACACAGCATGATAATCGGAGCAAGTGGAATGCAATAAAACATTGCATTCCACTCGGATCAATATTAACCTATGTGCCAGCACCCATGAGCGATTATTTTCTCAGCCCTAATCGGACCGCGAAAACGGCTTCAGCATGCTGCGGATGCAATGCATCCTTATTTCTCTCGCACCCATTCAAGTCTATGGGGCGAGAGAGAAATCGCACTGCACTCGCATTACACCGGTGTAATGCGAGTGCAGAGTGAGAATGGCAATAGCCGGCAACGAAGGAGATAGGGAGATAAATCCCTCCCTCTCTTCCGCAGCGTCGGCTCCCCTCCTCAGCGCTGGCCCTCCCCTCCTAAGTGCCGGCCCACCCCCCGCAGCTGTGGTCTGATCGCATGATCAGACTTCAGCCGCAATGACACTTGCATGACACTTGGCTCCCGTTGTGCTGCCAGCGTGAGGCGAGTGTCATGCGACGATTGCCGCAGTCCCCGTGTGGCCCCGGCCTTAGAGCAAATAAAGGAGGACTTGTATTTCATTTTTAAAACAATTGTAACAGCACACAAATAGATGAAAAAAAAAAAGAAATAAACAGATTTTTTTATCAATCCTCTAGGCCGACCCACTATTATCAAATCAGTAAATAGCAAAAAATGTGAGTTTTACTTAAAATTTAACTTTTAATCTCTTATTTCTTAAAATATAAACAAATGTGAAATGACAAACAACATATATTTCCTTTCAACCATTTAAGGCTGAAATCTAAAAATCCTGGACAGTGGTCCAACACCCTTTCTGTAGCTCACAGTGGTGAGTAATTTACAGATTCCAAAAAAACATGAGCGTTTTGGTTTCCTCAATGCTTATGGCGGCCCCATTTACATATACACTAAAGGAAAAAGTATTATGGAACCATCTCACTGCTTTCCTGGTGATCCTGTCACATCCGTCCTTTCTGTCCGTGCCCGGGTTCTACCAATCCTGTCTTTAGATGGACTGTCCGCTGGCGTTTCTTTCCTATTAGGCCCTATTTATATTGGCCCTGACATCCCATAAAAACTCCCGCCCTGACAAGGGCAGTATACAGCTGCTTCCTGGTGTCTGTTACAGCACTAGACTGTCCATGTTGTGCCTCCCCATTAAGCAAAAGGGTTAATTTTTAGAAATTAAAGTTTTAAAGTTAAAAATATCTATGCCAATATTTCTGGGTGTTTTTTTGGTATCACAGTTTGGTGGCCTCCAGACTGTCTACCCTTCCTCGCGACAAAAGTGTGGACAAAGTAAATGCTATGTCTCTCTTGTGTCACCAATTTGGCATGATTCTTCATTAAATGGAAAGCTGCTTGCATATTAATGCGACAAAACTATGTAATTCCTAATGCTGTGATTTGCAATCTCTTGTCATCTCTACACTTTTAAGTTCCCTTCAAAGGAGTGTGCAGCTGTTAACCAATGCTTCTAATGCAAGCAAGCCATTTCATTAAATATGTAAACCCTTTAATTATTCAGCACCACTTCTTTGTTCGGATTGCATCATGTTAACTGAATGTTTTACATTGGAATGAACTGTTTGAGAAATGGGAAGTTTATAGATAAATCAATTAATATGAAATTCTAATTGAAAATAATGGGACACTCAGTGTAAATATGCACAAGTATTTAAAGGCAGTTAGTTGCTTTGTGTAAAAACGTAGCTGTCCGTAATAAGCAGCTACATGCCGAGGTGGAAATGGCTGATACTATGCTATAATTCATGTTGAATTCAAATTATACTTTATATTTGGTGATAACAGCCGCTTGGTTATTATTGTGACCTATGTGAGAGCCTTAAAGAACAGTATAATTTCAGATCTATGATCCAAATTGCTTATTGTGAACACCATACATTAATGGCCATTTACAAAAATATTCACTGACATTTAGACAAAGTGAAATACAATGATGTGATATATTTTTCATATAGAGTAAAACAACATGATCGCACATTTTACATAATTATTCCTTTTATGTTTAGCTTATATAGTGGCTCAACTCATATTCTTGAGTCCTACTGAGCATTCACTAGCACTAGGAGGGCACCTTGTGAGTCTTGGAGGGTATGCGCTCTGGTGTTAGAACTTGTTTAGTTTATTGCACCAAAACTCCCATATAGATATCCCCGACAACAGTGGGGGCATGGAAAAAAACACTATTATAGGGGTTGTCCACTATTAGGACAAACCCTTCTTTTTCAAAATGTTTCTCCCAGGTAAAATAATAAAGACTACAGTCACCTCCACTACCGGCGCAGTTCCAGCTGTGCTCTTGGTGCCAGGGCTCATGTTGGGTTGTGACGTCACAAGAATCCCACTTCCAATCAGCGCCAGCTTCCATCTCCCTGTCTTCGAACATAGGAGCAATCATCAGAAAGTGAGCACAGCAACTGCACTCGTTTCCTGTTGATTAACTCGATTTGTCCAAAGGCAGGAATACGGAAGTCAACGGTAAAGCGGGCTTTACACACAGCGACATCGCTATCGATGTCGCTGCCGATCGCACCCGCCCCCGTTGTTTGTGCGTCATGGGCAAATCGCTACCCGTGGCGCACAATATTGCTAGGCCCCGTCACACGGACTTACCTTCCCTGCGACGTCGCTGTTTCTAAGGGGGGCGGTTTGTGCGGCGTCACAGCGATGTCACACGGTAGCCGTCCAATTGAAGCAGAGGAGCAGAGAGCAGCCACAGGAAAGTGACGCCCACCTCATTGCCGGAGGACGCAGGTACGGTGCTGTTCGTCGTTCCTGGGGTGTCACACGTAGCGATGTGTGTTGCCTCAGGAACGACGAACAACCTGCGTCCTGAAAAAGCAACGATAATTGGGATTAGAACGACATGGCAACGATCAACGATTTGGTGAGTAATATTGATCGTTAGCGGTCGTTCATACGTTTCACACGCAACGAGGTCGCTAATGAGGCCGGATGTGCGTCACGAATTCCATGACCCCAACGACATCTCGTTAGCAATGTTGTTGCGTGTAAAGCGGCCTTAACTGGAAGCGGGGATCGTGTGATGTCACAAACCCTCATAAGCACTGAAGGGTGGAGGTATGGGAGGTGGCGGTATGGGAGGTGAGTATAGTCTTTATTATTATACCTGAGGAAACACGTGGAACAAGAAGGGGTTGCCCTAGCAGTGGACAACCCCTTTAAAGTGTTAAAATAATTCACTAGCATTCATTTCCCTGAGCCCCCCAGACTAGAGCACCCGACATGTGATGAACTAGTATCACATGTTTGGAACGGTTTAGTGTTGGAGGCTGCAAAAAAATCATCACTTACTTTAATAACTAATTGGTGCAACTTATCTCTTGCATAGGCTGCAGAACATACGTAGAAAAGTCTTACATCGAAATCAACGAGTCATCTATAGGCACCAGTTTCTTATAGTCCATGTGACCAAAGTACCATATGGATGCCCTGATAATATTGAATGGTAAAATAAAACTAGATTAAAAAGGCAGTACATTACTTTTAACCACAGATTGTAACATTGATAAAGCTTAAATCATACTTGTCATTTCACCCAAAAATGAAGTAAAAGCTTAGTTAAAACTTGGTGCACACATGAGTCTAATACTGTATGTATAAGATCTGTCCCAATTCACATACTCTATAACTGGCCATCCACTTTTTTTGAGTGGACAGTTTCACTTCTCTATACAGTATATGCTTGATCGCTGTTTCCCCAACTTCTTGGTATGCATTGCACTTGCCATTGACCAATGACTTGCCTGTCCAAACTCAAAGGTGTCTCGTAGATGAGCCATAGTCTATTGAATCAACAGTGACCATTTAAAGGGAGTTCATCAGCACAGAATGACTGTTCAAATCAAGTACAAGCAGTGGGTGCACCCTTGGTGTGGCCAAACATTTAAGTGCATCTACGCACCTACTTGTTTTCCACCTATCTCCACTCTCCTCTTGCTCTATAGTAGTCAGAGCCGTCAATCAATGAAGAGGGAGAGTTGGAGATAGAGGGAAAACAAGTAGGTGAGATAGTGCACTGAAATGTTTGGCCACGCCATAATTGTTTGAACAGTCATTCTGTGCTGACAGAGTCCCTTTAAAGGGAACCTGTCAGCAGAAATGTCCCCTAAAACCTAACAGATTCCCCCTCTGCAGCTCCTGGGCTGCATTCTATAAAGGTCCCTGTTATGATTGTGCCCACTTTCTGACCGAAAAAAAGTGTTTATAAAGTTGTACCTTTTTGGCTTCTGATTCTGTAAATCCGTCACGGGGGCGGGCTGCCTGATGGCCGTTATTCTGCCCCCTGGTCCTGTATGCCGCCCCCATCGCTGATTTCAATACTTCTGGACGCCGCCCACTGCTCCAGCCATCCCCGCGCATGCCCAGTGCCCATCTCTCGGGGATGAGCACTGTGCCCAGTGTCACCGCTGGTGACGTGCACGCAGGGTTAAGATTTTGGGCGGTGCTGTGATGTTTATTCCTAAGCAACCGCCCATAATCGCGGGACCGCGCTTTCGGTGTAGTCACTGCTCCGCGCTCTTCCCATCTATTTCCTGCCTCGGGGCAAGATGGGAAGGAGGCGAAGTGAGGTCAGCAGCAGCGCGCTTGCGCAGAAAGAAGCAGGCCGAGGGGGAAAGCGCGGTCCCGCGATTATGGGCGGTTGCTTAGGAATAAACATCACAGCACCAAGGAGAAAAATTGTATGAAAAATACCCTGAATATAAATAAATACATTGCAAGTGCTTAATAACAGGGTACTTAGTGTATACATTTTTGCAAAAAGGTAAAAAGCTGTCTCACCTCGTCACGGTGTACCCATCTGAGACAGTCCCTAACCTACTGAAGTTAAAAACATTATCAATACCTGACTTGTGTCATGTCAGAACTCCAATATGGATGGTGGCAAGTGGTTAGCTGTGTCCCAGATAAAATACACAGCAAAGTGAGACGCAATCAGCTGTTCAGTCTCAGTACTAGGAGGGCTGCACCCCCAACTTGCAACCAAGCAAGAAAACATACAAAAAACACAAAAACCTGAGCTGAAACAATGTTCAGTAAACATGCAACATTAAGCATGTGAATTGCAGCCTTAAGACTAGAAAAAACCAAGGAGAAAAATTGTATGAAAAATACCCTGAATATAAATAAATAAATTGCAAGTGCTTAATAACAGGGTACTTAGTGTATACATTTTTGCAAAAAGGTAAAAAGCTGTCTCACCTCGTCACGGTGTACCCATCTGAGACAGTCCCTAACCTACTGAAGTTAAAAACATTATCAATACCTGACTTGTGTCATGTCAGAACTCCAATATGGATGGTGGCAAGTGGTTAGCTGAGCTGAAACAATGTTCAGTAAACATGCAACATTAAGCATGTGAATTTTCATACAATTTTTCTCCTTGGTTTTTTCTAGTCTTAAGGCTGCAATTCACATGCTTAATGTTGCATGTTTACTGAACATTGTTTCAGCTCAGGTTTTTGTGTTTTTTCTAATAAAACAGAAGGTAGAGGAAATCTTGACACGCCGAATGGAATGAGTCACCACACATCCGCGGAGTGCAACAATTAAAAGTCCACCAGATGGACTATAACATGAAGAAGAAGAAAAATCGGCACATCCAGAATAAAATGTATTATTGCTTTATTTCAACATAGAATAAAAAAAAAGTCCATCCAAAAAATGAAGACCCTGACGCGTTTTTTGCTAACATTTTTTAGAAAACTCTAGATATTTATGTGCACAAATTAACTATATAATTAAGGACAATTAGAAACAGGTTTAAAACCACTCATTAAAAACAAAAAAAGGGGATTGGACGAAAAAGAAGGGGGAAGGGATTGTGAGACACCGTAGTATATCATGCAGTAATTTTATACAAAAAACTATTAACATAACAATATCTCCACTAAATATGATGTGCAACCTTCCATGATGAATTTCTCTATATAATTACAATTTACCAAAAAAAAAAAATATGTCCAAATTAACCAAGCATATTGCAAACACCAGCAGAAGCAATTATAGTTGATATATATAATAGAAATCATTCCTATAGTTTATATAGTTTTTAACATGAAAATCCAAAAGGCTTCTTTTAAGGCTAAATTTGTTCATCCTGTTACCACCTCTAGTAGATGCATTAACTCTCTCAATAGCAAGAAAGGGAAAACTATCCAGATTTCCCTTAGGCCTCTTTCACACGCCCGTGCCTCCTGTGCGTGTATGGACAGTTTTCTCATGTACCGGAGACACGGGCACACGTTGACATATGTTTTCCTATAGTTTTGGGCACATGTAAGTATTTTTGCACGGAACGTGTGTCCGTTCTGTACTTACGTGTGCCCGTGTGCTCCATACGCCGACATGTCCGTTTTTCTCCGGCATCACTGGTGTCACGCGGAACGCAAACGTGTCACACGTAACACACACGGACCACACAGATGTGTTCCGTGTGACATGCAATGGAGAAAAGACGTGTCTATTAAAAAAAAACAATCCTTTACTTACCTTCTCCTGCCCTGCAGTCTCTGCGGCTGCTGTCACTTGCTGCCGACCGCCGCTCATTATGCTCATTTAATATTCACTTCACTGCGGCCGGAAGCAGCAGCAGCGGGGAGTCTGCAGGACCGGAGACCGAAGATCAGCACCACGGACAGCGACGCCAGGGACTGGTGGGCAGAAAGTTCCCATTGTCCGTGTGTTATCACGGATAACACACAGAGAACACACGTGTGCCATACACACAGCACACCGAGGGCAATCGGCATCTTTGACACGTCCGTGAAACACGTGCGTGATTAACCCGGGCGTGTGAAAGAGGCTTTATGTATAGTTGTAGAATGTTGGGTAGCTGCTGAATATGATGCATTACCATTAGTGATGTTAGCAATGTGTTCAGCTATGCGTTTTTTGATATTTCAAGAGGTATATCCCACATAACATAATTTACATGTTGCACATTCAATACAATAAACCGCATGATCTGTATCACACTTAATGAAAGATTTTATCATGTGCGTTTTTCCAGAAGGAAGTGAAAACACGTTTTTTTTGTTTCGGGCAAAGGGACGCGCATTACATCTAGATCCCCCGCACCTATAATAACCTTATATTTGCAACCAATGTGGAATTGGACAAGAAAGAAGGGGGAAGGCATTGTGAGACACCGTAGTATATCATGCAGTAATCCTATACAAAATATTCTTAACATAGCAATATCTTCACTAAATATGATCTGCAACATTCCATGATGAATTTCTCCATAATTACAATGGAAAAAATGTCTAATTTTCCTTAATTATATTCTTAATTTGTGCACATAAATATCTAGAGTTTGCTAAGAATGTTAGTCTATGATTAAGAACGCTCTTCTGCGTCGGAAACGCGTCAGGTCTTCATTTTTGGATGGACTTTTTTTTAATTCTATCTGTTATAATCTTCTTCTTCTTCCTTTCTTCCTTTCTTTCTTTCTTTCTTTCTTCCTTTCTTGATCAGTAGAAGCTTCACTTTATTTTCAGCAATGAGGGGTAGGCAACAGCTGAGGTAGCAAAAAAACTTTAAGAAGGGCATACATTGGATACTGCACCTTTGTTTGTTGATTTTGTTTCTTTTTTAATCATACTCTCAGGCTTCATACCTGCATTATATTTACCAAATGTCAGATAATAAAATCATCTGAAGAATTTGTAATACAGCTACCACCAGAGAGAGGTGTCCACCTAAAGCTTGAAGGACCTAATGTGATCAGTAATAGTTATACTTGTGTAATTATAATCTGTCAGTTATTCCTGTAAGTCAAAAAACAATACTATGAAATATGACAGAAATTTAGGAAGAATGCCTAATCATAAAGGAACACTGCTGGTTCTAATATAACATTGGGCCTTATCTGCGTGGCCCTCTGGAATGTCACTGTAATCTTGTAAAATAAAAATAACAACTTTCTGTTGCCAACCAGCTGGAAGGTAGGTCCAGAAATATTTGGATAGTAACACAAGTTTTGGCATTTTAGCAGTTTACTAAGACATACTCAAGATACAGTTATATAATCAATATGGGCTTAAAGTGCAGACTCCCAACTTTAATTTAAGGGTATTCACATCCTAATTGGAGTAAGGGTTCAAGAAATACAGCTCTTTAATATGCAGTTGCCTCTTTATCAAGGGATCAAAAGTATCACAATTACATAGTTTTAAGACTGAAGGTAGATTCAAGTCCATCGATTTCAACCCATAGCCTAACATGTTGATCCAGAGGATGTCAAAAACCACATCGGGCAGACAGTAAGCTCCTTATTAGGTGAAAAATTCCTTCCCAACTCTACCTACAGCAATCAGACTAGTTCACTGGATCTACACCCCATCACAGAATTTAGTGCACATAACCAGTAATATTATATTTTTCAAGAAAGGCATCCAGGCCTCTCTTGAACTTTAGTAGTGAATTAACCATAACAACATCATGTGGCAGAGAGTTCCTTAGTCCCACTGCTCTTACAGTAAAGAATTTGCATCTGTGATTTTTATTAAACCTTCTTTCCTTTACACGTAGAGGATGCTCCCTTGACCACATTGCAGGCCTAGGTGTAAAAAGATCATTTCAAAGAGCTCTGTACTGTCATCTCAAATATTTTTACATTGTAATAAGATCACCCCTAAGGGGTACTTTACACACTACGACATCGCAAGCTGATGCTGCGATGCCGAGCGCGATAGTCCCCACCCCCGTCGCAGCAGCGATATCTTGTGATTGCTGCCGTAGCGAAAATTATTGCTACGGCAGCTTCACATGCACTTTCCTGCCCTGCGACGTCGCTCAGGCCGGCGAACCGCCTCCTTCTTAAGGGGGTGGGTCGTGCGGCGTCACAGCGACGCCGCACGGCAGGCGGCCAATAGGAGCGGAGGGGCGGAGATGAACGGGACGTAAACATCCCGCCCACCTCCTTCCTTCCTCATTGCAGCCGGGACGCAGGTAAGGTGATGTTCCTCGCTCCTACGGCTTCATACACAGCGATGTGAGCTGCCGCAGGAACGAGGAACAACATCATACCGTTGCTGCTGCGAAATTATGGAAATTTCGGACCCTACACCGATCATATGATAACGACGCTTTTGCACTCGTTAATCGTATGTAAAAGGATTCAAATACTGCGATGTCGACAGCGACGCCGGATGTGCGTCACTTTCGATTTGACCCCACCGACATCGCACCTGCAATGTCGTAGTGTGCAAAGTAGCCCTAAGCCTTCATTTTTCCAAAATGAATAACCCCTAGTTTAATAACCTGATTTGGTATTGCCATCAACCCATTCCTTTAATAACCTTTATTGCTCTTCTCTGCACCCTCTCTAGTTCAGATATGTCCTTCTTACACATCAGAGACCAAAATTGTACCCAGTATTCTAAGTGTGGTCGCACTAGTGACTTTTATATAGGCAGAACTATGTTCTTCTCATGAGCATCTATGCTTATTTTAATGCATCCCATTATTTTATTTGCCTTGGCAGCAGCTGCCTGAACCTAGTCAGTAAAGTTGAGTTTGCTATCCACCCATGCACCCAAGTCTTTTTCAGTGACAGTTTTAACCAGTGTTTTACAATTAAGTACATAATTATAAATTTTCTTTGCACTGCCCAAGTGCATGACCTTACATTTGGCAACATAAAACTTCAAATTTCTATTTCTCAGCCCAAGCCTTCAGCTTACATATATCCTTCTGTAATATTAAATTATCTTCCTCTATATAGGTGTAGATTGCCTTGCAATGTTTAGTATTTGTATTTAGTAATTGGACAATTATCTCAAAAGTTCTTTAATAAGCTACAAGCGCTAATCCTTCATTAATCTATCATCAATGATGCAGCTAAAAGGTCTGGAGCTGATTCCAGGTGTGGTATTTGCATTTGGAAGCTGTTGCTGTGAACCCACAACATAAAGTCAAATGAGCTCTCAATGGAAGAGAAACAAACCATCATTAGGCTAAAAAAAAGTAATCCATTAGGGAGATGGCAGAAATGTTAGTAGTGACCAAATCAACAGTTTGGTAAGTTGTGCAAAAAGAGTGCACTGGTAAGCTTGGGAACTCAAAAAGGCCTAAACTACAATGGTGGATGTTTACAGAATCATTTCCATGTTGAAGAAAACCCCCCTCAAAGCCTCCATCAAAGTGAAGAACCCTCTCTAGAAGTTAGCTGTGTCATTACCTAAGTCTACCATAAAGAGAAATATAGAGAGCAAATACAGAGGGTTCACCACACTTTGCATAAAAAATATATAAATAAGCCAACCCAGTTCTGGAAAAGCATTGTATGGAGAGATGAAACTAAGATTAACTTGTACCAGAATGATGGGAAGAAGAAAGAATGCAGAATGTCTGGAATGGCTCATGAATCAATGAACATCACATCCTCTGTTAAACATAGCGGAGGCAGTGATGGCCAAGCATGCATGGCTTCCAATGGCACTGGGTCACTAGTGTTTATTGATGATGTGACTGAAGACAGAAGCAGGCAGATGGATTTTGAAGTGTACAGGGCTATACTTTCTGCTCAGATTCAACCAAATGCAGCAAGATTGAATGGATTGCGTTTCACAATACAGTTTGACAATGACTCAAATTTACTGCAAAAGCAATCAAGGAGTTTTTTAAGGCAAAGAAGAGGAATGTTCTGCAATGTTCGAGTCAATCACCAGATCTCAGTTCCATCAAGTATGCATTTCACATGCTTAAGGCTGCTTTCACATATCCGGCTTTTACAGTCAGGCACAATCTGGCGAATACTGGATAAAACGGATCCGGCGCTGGATGCGTTTTTATCCTCATTGAATTGTATTACTGCCGGATTGGGCCTGATGCCCTTGCGTTTCATCTGGCGAAATTTCTGGAAAGGACGCACAAGGGAACGTTTTTTGTCACTGGCCGTGCGGCGTATTGTAAAATGAAAGCCTATGGGTGCCGGATCCGTCGTAATGTGGCAAAAAACACATTCCACCGACGGATCCAATTTTTTTAAATTGCCCATGTCGCACAACCGATGGGGGCAGGTACGCACGCTAGCGATATTGGTAACGATATCGCAGCGTGTAAAGCCGCCTTTAGACAAAACTTAATGGGGTTGTCCGACATAACAAAAATTTTTGAGTTTAAGCTAATCTGTGCTGTATTGTCATATAAAACACCCCTACATTGTTATTTTTTGTTTTCTAACTTTTGTTCCTCTTAAATTCACCCTATATTCTCTGCAGCTCTTGTTTACATTCAGATCCAGCAAACTGACCACTTCCTGTGCAAAACCTCAGTCAGAGCTGGCACCGCCCGGCCTCAGTGTCCAGCCCCTCCCCAGTGTCCAGCCTCGCCCCCTGCCCGCCCCCTGCACACACAGTCCCTGTCAGTATATTCTGCCCCAGCACCTGACCTGTTATCACTACAGCATTGCAAATAACAGCCCCACATCAGGCTCTGCACCGCATACACACATCAGGCTCTGCAGCGCATGCACATCAGGCTCTGCACCGCATACACACATCAGGCTCTGCACCGCATACACACATCAGGCTCTGCACCGCATACACATCAGGCTCTGCACCGCATACACACATCGGGCTCTGCACCGCATACACATCAGGCTCTGCACTGCATACACACATCAGGCTCTGCACTGCATACACACATCGGGCTCTGCACCGCATACACACATCAGGCTCTGCACCGCATACACATCAGGCTCTACACTGCATACACACATCAGGCTCTGCACGGCATACACACATCGGGCTCTGCACCGCATACACACATCAGGCTCTGCACCGCATACACACATCAGGCTCTGCACCACATACACACATCAGGCTCTGCACCGCATACACACATCAGGCTCTGCACCGCATACACACATCAGGCTCTGCACCGCATACACACATCAGGCTCTGCACCGCATACACACATCGGGCTCTGCACCGCATACGAACACCGAGCTCTGCACCGCATACACACATCAGGCTCTGCACCGCATACACACATCGGGCTCTGCACTGCATGCACACATCAGGCTCTGCACTGCATACACACATCAGGCTCTGCACCGCATACACACATCAGGCTCTGCACCGCATACACACATCAGGCTCTGCACCGCATACACACATTGGGCTCTGCACTGCACGCACACACGGCGCTCTGCACCGACCCCCCATCCCCATAGGGAACACATGTAGGGAGTACATACTCACCCGTCCTCAGTCCCCACCGCTCCTGCACGTTCGTCCGCTGTTTGTGCTCTGGACATATCAGCACAGTAGTGACGTTACCGCTGTGCTGAACAGAGCACAGACAGCCGGGCAATGATGAGAAGCGCAACGCTCCTTCTCATCAGCGCTTTCAAATGTACCGGCATTTGTGATCTGTGATGCCAGTACATTTGAATGTGCGATCCTGAGCAGGGGCCCGGTGCTGGCGCTGACACCACGGCAGCCGCCGCCAGGCCCCGCCCCAGGTCACGGGTCCCACAGAAGTGCAGGGGGAGGTTGTGGGCAGAGTACGGGGTGCGGGGGAATGTGTGGGAGGGTGCAGGGAAGGGGGCGGAGACTCCACACACAGTACCCGCCCAGTAGGGCGGCGACATACTGTTTCCACATTTGCATGTCAACATGGCCTTGCCCATGTTGACATGAAATGACCTGAAGCATCAAAATCGCGGCAGGAGCGGTCACATGACCACTCTGAGCCGGGGGAGAGGGGCTGACAGCAGGGCAGGTAAGTGGTCTCTATCTACTTACCTGCCCCAATGTAGCCCAATAGGGTAATAATGAAAAAAACTCAAAATAAGCCGGATAAGCCCTTTAAAGTAGAAAAACCCACAAACAAGCAAAAACTGATGTCAGCTGCAGTAAAGGCTGACAAAGCATCACAAAGGAGGAAACCCAGTGTTTGGTGATGTCCATGGCTTCCAGCCTTCAGACAGTCATTGCCTGCAAAGGATTGTTTGCAAAGTATTAAAAATGAACATTTTATTTATGCACATTTACAAACATTGAATGAAAAAAAAAATATCATTGGAGGGTCTCTTTAAATTCATTGTCAGCAAGTGATAAATACATCAAGAACATATCTTGCATACTGAATTAGTAAGCATGCAATCTAGAATGAGCTGGTATGTGT
This sequence comes from Anomaloglossus baeobatrachus, assembly GCF_048569485.1. Lineage (NCBI taxonomy): Eukaryota > Metazoa > Chordata > Amphibia > Anura > Aromobatidae > Anomaloglossus > Anomaloglossus baeobatrachus. The sequence goes on from NC_134358.1 coordinate 178,290,601, forward strand.
AACAAAACAGGAGGGTTTCAATTAGGGACCATATTGCAAACTGATTCAGTAATCTTTGAACTAGTAAGAATGGGATGATGTGATGTCATTGCATCTGCTGTCCCACATGATGATTGGTGGAAGACGGAGCCAACAGCCCTTTTTCCATCGATGTATTCACCTCTGTCTTCATCCTGAGAAGGCAGATAGCAGGTATATCGGGACACGTGCGGCGGCGGTGGTGAACAGGCGGCAATCGAGGGCATGATGTAGCCCACTGTCCACTGTTTTCAGATCTGTGGGCTGGATTGGACAGCCAGAAGGCCGGATGTGGCCCACTGGCCCCACTTTGCCCAGACGCATTTCTCATATGTATAGTCCCAGGACAGTCTGGGCCTATGTGGGTGATGGTAAATTATTGTATGCATTTCTCATTTGCCCACTTTAAAGTGATTTTGTCACGACTCCAATGAGAGGAGCTGTAATTGATGCAATTCTTCCTTGTGGCTCTGAGCATCTCCATAATAGCTGCTATTAGCATTCTTTACATCTCTAAACTAGGACAGAGCTCTAAACAGTTACTATTTCCTAGATACAATTTTGTTTTTCCTGTCTATGAAAACAGAGTTCTTTTCTAGCTGTGGCAGCAGTTCTTCTTGCTCAGCAAATATTGCTGGCTCATAGACCTTGTTCCCATCCTTTTAGTGTTCAGCGGGGACCGATTACTTTATTTGTTTCAGAATTATTAATATTTGTGTGCTTTATTTTGCACATTGAACTGCAGCATGCCATTAATTAGTGCCAATGCGTCTTGCTACAAATTACTGTGTATCTTTAGGACAGCAGGTGGTGAATAGCTTCAAAGAGTACAGAAATTAGTCCCATTTTCTGTCTCTAAAGGATGTGTTTTGTTTAACATTCAGCTCATGTCCCAACATTGCCTGCCTGAGATCTCATGGAGAGAGATGTAACCATGAAGCAGGCAATGAATGTACAGTTCCCAGATCTCTTCCTGTGAACTCTGTCTCCTGCTAGGATTAGCTTTATTACAGCCGCATACTTGTCAACTTGTGCTGATGTTTTTTTCTGCCTATAATTTGGAATGAGGCTGTGAGTGTAAGCATCAGCACTCCGCACTACTTCTCTGATGTCAAACTGTGTCTTCAGCTTCCATTAATGACAGTAGCAAAAATTCAAGGGTCCGGTTCCTATAGGTTCTGGTTCCTTTTTTTAACACTAGAAGTCCCATAAATTTTGAGCTCCCCCCTGAAGTCCCGAAAAAGGGTCAAATGACAAATACAATAAACTGAATAGAACTAACTAGAAACTAAATGGCTAAACTCAATGGAAAACAACAACCTCCTGTGGTGCGACAGTAATGGCCTTAATTACAGAACAAAAGACGGTGATTATAGGATGTTAGCTAAAATCCTTCAGGTCATTCGACCCGTCTCTGGGTTCCACAGATAGAAATGTTAAAGACCCCTCTCTGGGACTTCTAGTGTTAATGGAATTGTTCAGGGTTAGAACAAATAATTGCTTTTTGCCAGGAATACAACTGTCTACTGGATTATTTTGGTAACTAACTTGTTCAGGTGACTTTCAGAATATGTTGTCATGTTTGTGTACATGAGGAATAACACTATTTCTGGCCATTAAATGACTTGTATGCTGCATTATTTAGCAGTTTTCCGTTCTCCCAACTCTATTGACAAGGCGCTGCATCAGCTTTTTTTTCTCCCTCTTGCTTCTTCCCTTTAGTAGTAGTAGTGCTGGGAGAGCTGCCTTCGCCCACACCAGGCTTTCATTGTACATTTCCATAGACAGAAGCTGCTAATCACAGTAGGGGGCGGAGTCAGACTACAGCTCACAAGCTGCTGAGACCCACTAATGATAAAGATAAGAGACATACTAAAATTGCAGGTAAAAAAAAATACTGTGATATAAGACACACAGGGCTGAACTCTCTGTTTTAACTCCTGCAGCATGCTGTCTTCAGATTACATTACAGAACCCTGCTGACAGAGTCCCTAAGTGTACCTTCCCATCTGCTTGTTTTCCTTTTATCTCCTCCCCCACCTCTTCTTTGATTGACAGTTCTGGATTCATAGAGTTGGAGAAAGGTGGAGATAAATGGAAAACAAGCAGGTGGGAAGGTGCACTTAAATATTTGGCCACACCATGATGTACCGAGCACCTGTACGTGGTTTGAACAGTAATTCTGTGCTGACAACGTCCGATTAATGGAGCTAAGCTGCAATACCAGACGCAAGCGGTAGACTGTGGTTAACTTGTTTTTCTACAGTTGAGCAGCTCCTTTAAAGAGGCTTTTTTGGGACTGTTTTATGTGTGTTGGCTTTGTAATACTTGAGCTTAACTTGGAAGCTCCTTACTTGCCTGATTCAGTGCTGCCTCTCACCCACCACTCTATGCACACATCACCTCAGAACCGCCGAGTTTTCCAAGGCAAAGCACCCGGTTGCAACGGCTTTGGTGATTTTGCCTTTGCTTTTTGCGGCACCTCTGCTTCTGATGTCTTTTTGCTATGGTTTGAGTTCTAAAGAGAAAGGGTGGCTCCCATATGACCCCACCCGAAAAATGAACATATTACATCATTTAAGAGCTTCACACTTTCTGAACCTTGAAACGTTTAAAGGAAGTGCCATAAGATTCAATATATTCATAGAAGTGCCACTATACTCCTTTTTGGCGCCTTGTCTGACGTTTTGTGCACATTCCCTGAACACTACAGCTACACTGCCGTGAAGATAATCACTTGGTTTAGTTCATCCTGACTCGGAAACTCTTCCTCTTACTAGGTGCTGTAGCTCCTGGTGGTCATGGCATTTATTGTCATATAATGACGTCTTGCTTTGAATCTCTATGTCATAGTTAGCGAATGCATTATGGATTTTACAGATATTCTTTTTATTCTGATTTTAGGGCTATCACAGACCAAATCACTACATTGCCACTCAGGGTAAGTTCCTTTCTTTTTGTCCATAATGTCTATATGTCTTATTTTTCTACTCACATTAATGTCTACTCTGCATTAATGCAGCGACATGTAAAACGACTTTCTTAAGACAAGGTTGTGTTAAGTGCAGTAACATAGCATTATTTCTGGCAGTGAGATTCTTCTAAAAACGTTTACTTATCCACACTGCAATATACCCAGCGCACAATTAAATTGTCAGAGCCGTTTGTAGAAAATAGTATAATTACAACCCTGCGTTGTTACTTAAATGATCGGTGATAGCTCCTCGAGTTGAGAAACAGAAAAATCTGGTGCATGTTAATAAACACAGTATGCACTTTATTTCCCATTTAATGGTCCATGCAGCTCTAAAAGGAGAAACATGAAATGAGTTACAGAAACAAAGTCAGTGTTAATATTACTTGTATACATTGCTCCTGTGATTACAATGCTGAATAGGAAGTGTATTCCTTCAAAGAAAGCAAGTTTATTGACCTAGATGAGCCTTAAAGGGAACCTGTCACCAGTTTGGGGGCCTATAAGCTGCGGTCACCACCACTGGGCTCTTATATACAGTATTCTAACATTCTGTATATAAGAGCCCAGGCCGCTGTGTAGAACATAAAAAACACTTTATAATACTCACCCAGGAGGTGGCTCTGGTGCATAACAGTCAGATGGGTGGCACCGTTCTCTGGGACCGGCGCCTCCTCTTTTGGCCATCTTGGTCTACTTTCTTCTGAAGCCGGCGTGTATGACGCGTTCTACGTCATACACACAGGCTGGTATTGAGGTCCTGCGCAGGTGCACTATAATACTTTGATGTGCCCTGAGCAGGGCAAATCAAGGTGTGCCTGCGCAGGACCTCAGTGCCAGCGAGTGTGTATGACGTAGGACGCGTCATGCACGCCAGCTTCAGAAGAAGGAAGACCAAGATGGCTGAAAAAGGAGGTGCCGGTACCGGAGATTAAAGTATATTCATGTGTGACAATGTCACACTGTCAGTCAGTAAACGTTTACAGATCGGTGCTTGTATTAAGCTGAAAGTCTGTTCATGTAAAAGTATCTTAACTCTCCTTTCACTCTCTTCATACAATGTGAAGAAATATGTACAGAGAAACATGGAATAATTTTAGAGCATTCATAGATGCCGTCCATCTTGAATTTTCAGTGTGATGAGCGGTGGTGTAACTTAAGGCTCACAGGGCTAAAGGAAATACTTCATTGGGGCCCCTCACTACTGCAAGTCTTTAATAGCATTGGTCTTTTCATATACAGTAGGCCAAAGGGATTTGTTTGGGTCCCCTAGGCTCCAGGGCTTGAAAGCTATTGCAACTGTTCTACCTATTGTAGTTACACGCCTTGTGGTGAGGTCTCATATGGTGAACTAGAAAAAGTGGGACTATCCCTACCCAGCATTACAGTAAGAGCGGGTAAGAATATTGTTTTTCTTACCTCTAATGTGTCGGATTCATTTAGAATTTTATTCTGGTGCTGTGATAACAACCCAATAGGGTGTATTTTTGGACTATGATTTAATGTTTAATTTTTGCATTTCCTATCTGTTATTTACACTGCAGTGTACACACCCTGACAGAAGTTCTGTCGCTTATCCATGTTATGTAAATAAAAACTTATAACCTGACTTTAAATTCATCCATTGGTTTTATAAATTACTCTTTTGAAAGCTGAAATGCTCCCAAATTTGGTTTAAATAACATGGATAAGCGACAGAACTTCTGTCAGGGAGTGTATGTCCTATGATTGGGGATTACTGTGATCTATATGCAATCTTAGTGCCCAGAGATGGTTTACCATGTTGTATTTAGAAGAAAATCCATTTGCGTTGGAGTAAAAGTTCTTCTTTGCAAACTATTTACCAGGAAGGTGCCAATTCTTTGAGCTAATTTACCCCCAAATTGTGATGCCTTTATTTGCACAATATAGAAATGTATTACCTGCTAACAAACCACTAAAACATTAGAAAAAGGAAATTGTAACTAATTTCAATTCCCCGTAAGAAACTGGTTCCTTCCATTCATATGACAATTGTGAAATGTTCAGTCTGCATAATTTGTCAGATGTAGATTTCTTTTTACTTGTTGGGTGATGTACATTACCAATGTGTCGGCTTAGTGAAGTCTAATGTGTGGATTTGGGAATGTTTTGCATGCCTCAACTTCCAATTGCAGTAATAGAAATGTTTCTAAGCTTAGAAATAAGTGAATCACAGATAAAGTATTCTATTATAGGTAAAACACTTTACTTTGTAGAGAACATTTTAGACATCATAAAAATCTGTTGTTCTGAGAATTGTTCAATTGATTGAAATCATTTGGGGTTTCTTCAATGTCATTTCAATGCTGAACATTTTCTGCCTTGTGTGGTATTGGAAAGTATGCTCCAAAATCTGAGACCTACTTGTGTGGGACCTATGAGACAATATTGTCTTCTTCACTTCATATTGTTTAAGGAGAAGACGTTTCTAGAAGTTTCTTGAACTTACTTTGCTCTTTATTTCATTCATTGCTGTTTATTTCATTCATTGCTATTAGTTGAAATAAAACTCATGTGGACATTAGGACCAGATCCTTGGATATCAGTATGTTTTATTTGAAACAACTGAGTGAATGTGAATTCTTATGATTGACAGCACTATTTTGTACATACTAACATTTCAAGCATTTTTACTCCACTGGTATATACAAGTGCATCTCAATAAATTAGAATATCATCAAAAACTTAATTTATTTCAGTAATTCAATACAAAAAGGGAAACACATATATTATATAGACTCATTACACACAGAGTGATCTATTTCAAGTGTTTATTTCCATTAATGTTGATGATTATGGCTTACAGCCAATGAAAACCCGAAAGTTATTATCTCAGAAAAGTAGAATAATTACCACAAAACATCTGCAAAGGCTTCCTAAGCGTTTAAAATGGACCCTTAGTCTGGTTCAGTAGGCTACACATTCATGGGGAAGACTGCTGACTTGACAGATGTCCAAAAGGCAGTCATTGACACACTCCACAAAGTGGGTAAGCCACAAAAGGTCATTGCTAAAGAAACTGTCTGTTCACAGAGTGCTGTATTCAAGCATATTAATGGAAAGTTGAGTGGAAGGAAAAAGTGTAGTAGAAAAGGGTGCACAAGAAACCGTGGAACACCAGCCTTGATAGGATTGTTAAGAAAAGGCCATGCAAACATTTGCGGGAAATTTATGAGAAGAGGACTGCTGCTGGAGTCAGTGCTTCAAGAGCTACCACAAAAAGACATATCCAGGACATGGGCTACAGCTGTTGCATTTCTTGTGTCAAGTCACTCATGACCAATGGACAACGCCTGAAGCGTCTTACCTGGGCCAAGGAGAAAAAGAACTGACTGTTGCTCTATGGTCCAAGGTGTTGTTTTCAAATGAAAGTAAATTTTGCATTTCATTTGGAAATCAAGGTCCCAGAATCTGGAGGAAGAGTGGAGAGGCCACAATCCAAGATACTTGAGGTCTACTGTGAAGTTTCCACAATCAGTGATGGTTTGGGGAGCCATGTCATCTGCTGGTGTAGGTCCACTGTATTTTATCAAGTCTACAGTCAGCGCAGCTGTCTCCCAGGAAATTTTAGAGCACTTCATGCTTCCCTCTGCTAACAACCTTTTTGAAGATGGAAATGTTATTTTCCAGCAGGACTTTGGACCTGTCCACACTGCCAAAAAGTACCAACTCCTAGTTTAATAACCACAGTGTCACTGGGCTTGATTGGCCAGTAAACTCTCCTCACCTAAACCCCATTGAGATTATATGGAGTGTTGTCAAAAGTAAGATGAGACACCAGACCCACCAGTGCAGACGAGCTGAAGGCTGCTATCAAAGCAACCAGGGCTTCAATAACACCTCAGCAGTGCCACAGGCTGATCACCTCCATGCCGCACCGCATTGATGTACAGTGCCTTGCGAAAATATTCGGCCCCCTTGAATTTTTCAATCTTTTCTCACATTTCAGGCTTCAAACATAAAGATAAAAGTTTCAGTGTTAAGGTGAAGAATCAACAACAAGTGGGATACAACTGTGAAGTTGAATGAAATTTATTGCTTATTTTAAACTTTTTAAAAAAAATAAATAACTGAAAAGTGGGGCGTGCAATATTATTCATCCCTTTTACTTTCAGTGCAGCAAACTCACTCCAGAAGTTCATTGAGGATCTCTGAATGATCCAATGTTATCCTAAATGACTGATGATGATAAATATAATCCACCTGTGTGTAATCAAGTCTCCGTATAAATGCACCTGCTCTGTGATAGTCTCAGTGTTCTGAGACGATAGCGCAGATAGCATCATGAAGACCAAGGAACACAACAGGCAGGTCCGTGATACTGTTGTGGAGAAGTTTAAAGCCAGATTTGGTTACAAAAAGATTTCCAAAACTTTAAACATCCCAAGGAGCACTGTACAAGCGATCATATTGAAATAAAAGGAGTATCATACCACTGCAATTCTACCAAGACCGGGCCATCTAGCCAAACTTTCATCTCAAACAAGGAGAAGACTGATCAGAGATGCAGCCCAAAGGTCCATGATCACTCTGGATGAACCACAGAGCTCTACAGCTGAGGTGGGAGAGTAACCGGAGGAAGGCACCGCTGCCGAAACGCGTTGTTTTTTTCCATCTTTAAGCCATTGATGATGTCAGTGTATTATATGCCAGTGTCATGAATTTTTTAATGGAATAATTAAAAGCTACATTCTATTTCACCTGACGGATTCCCAGCGGATTTTTCCTGTTTGTTGTCCACTAGTTCCAAGAAGGGTATATAATGTAAAAAAAAAATTGAAATAAACAAACATTTTTTTCCCCATTAAAAATACCTTTTATGTATAAACTGAAATGAAAAAGGGCACATTTGTTATAAGTGAGCGAAAAATGTTCAAAAAAACGTGATCCAAAGGTGCATAGAAAAAAATATGTGATTACTAAAAATTCCACTGGGTCCAGTAAAGAATGCGGCCCCCCAAATAATTTTTTTTTCTATGTGTGGCCGTTATACTCAGCCGAGTTTGAGACCCCTTTTCTAATTTATTGAGATGCACTAGGAGTACCTCACGGGGCCTGGGGAATACTCATCACCGGGCTGGTGAGGGTCAGGGAATGTCACAGGTGGCTCTGCCCGGTTTCGTGACCCTGAGGTGTCCACGAAGGGATGGATGGTGGGATGATGGTGGGGAGATAAGGATGAAGGCTGTTGTCTCGTGATTCCACGTGTGGTGTGCGGCCGGGGATTAGCCGCTGCTGCAAGTGCTGTCCTCTGGGGTTGATAGTGTTGCAGCCGGGATGGTTCAGCTCACCACAGGTAGAGCTAGGCCAGAGGGAGGATGATGGGGGTAGGAGTGGCCAGTGGCGCTGGAGTGCAGGGCATCGGCAATGAAGGGCTGACTCAGTAGCTTCAGTTCAAGGTTTTTCCTCACTGCCCAGTTGTCACCCTTAGAGTGCTCATCTCTGTCATGATGGGCGCCAGCCAATTCCGGATAATTTGGAGGTCACCGTCGGTGTCCGTACCCAGAACTGTGCCGGTCCCGAGGGAGCAACTAAGCTCTCCCCTCAGCGACCGTATTTTCTCCTGTGTCCAACAGCTTCCCCCAGTGCTTGGTGGTGACTTTAAGACCCGACCCTAGCCCAGTCCCCAGTGGGGAGGGCAACCTGCTGTGTATTTATAAAGTGTTTGGATGTGGAACCGGCACAGACCTGGTCAATACCCGGGATGAGTACTGCACTTTAAGTGAGGTGCAGTACCCTGTGGCGACTGAAGCCTCAGGGGTGCCACACACTTGAAGAAACTAATTTGGCTTCCGACAAGATATGCAACGGATATTTGGTTGGAGAGATATAGTATGTATCTGCATCTCATGCAATGCTGCTTGTAGTATTAACCAAGCACAGTATGTATTCTATGTGGGGCTGTTAGAGGTAGAAATACATTTCTTCTCTTTTGTTAAAGGGGTTGTCCACTACTAGAACAACCCCTTCTGATTCCACACATTTCTCCCAGGGAAAATAATAAACCTATACTCAGCTAATATACCTGCACCATTCCAGTGGTGCTGCGGGTCATGGTGCTGGGGCTCACGTGAGGTTGTGATGTCACGCGAGCCCCGCGTCCAGTCAGATTCTGTCTCCCGCCTTCGGACCAAACAATGTAATCAACAGGAAGTGAGCGCAGCCCCTGTTTTCACTTTCTGCTGATTGCTAGTTTGATCTGAAGGAGGGGATCATTGCTGGGTGCTGCTTAAAGTATGTATGGGGTCATTGTCTTGCTGGAAGACCCATGACCTAGGACGCAAACCCAGCTTTCTGACACTGGGCACTACATTGCTAAATAAAATCCATTGGTAATCTTGAGATTTCATGATGTCATGCACACAGTCAAGGCACCCAGTGTCAGGGGCAGCAAAACAACCCCAAAACATCTTTCAACCTCCACTATATTTCACTGTAGGTACTGTGTTCTTTTCTTTGTAGGCTTCATTCTGTTTTCAGTAAACAGTAGAATGATGGGATTTACCAAAAACCTCTTGGTGTCATCTGTCCACATCACGTTTTCCCCAAAAAAGTTTTGCTTACTCATGTACATTTTGGCAAACTGCAGTCTAGCTTTTTATGTCTCTGTGTCAGCAGTGGAGTCCTTCTGGTTCTCCTGCCATAGCTTTTCATTTAATTCAAATGTCGACGGATGGAGATGGACTTGTGATATTTTTCAACAATTGTGGTTCTCAAGTCCTTACAAAGTCTTCTTCTACTCTCTCTGTTATCTGTGCTTAGAGTGGCACCCACAGGCACAAAATGCAAAGATTGAGTCAACATCTCCCCATTTTATTTAATTTCAGGTGTAATATTCATATTACTCACACCTGTTGCTTGCCACAGGTTAGTTTCAACGAGCATCACGTGATTGAAACAAAGTTGTTAACCGACAAAGGTTCCAAAAATTTTGTCCAGCCCAGTTTTTAGGGGTTTTGTGTAAAATTATGTCCAGTTTGCCATTTTTTTTCTTCAGTTTTTTTTTGTTCAATATACACAAAGGAAATAAACGTGTATGACAAAATATTTGTAATTGCAATGATTTGTATGAGAAATACTTCATTTCCTGTAACAATATCAAGGGTGCCAACATTTTTGGTCATGACTGTATATGTGTGCTTGTTTAGTATACACTTTATACAGTTTATACTCATCTAGTGTGTATATATACTGTATATATATATGTATATATATATATATTTATATATATATATATATATATATATATATATTTATATGTACACAGTTTATGCACAAGTGATGAGAGTATATACAGATTAACATGCGGTTGACAACATATACAGTGTAAAATACATTTTTACTAAGGATACTCACATTACTGAGAGGATTCTGTAAGACATACTGAAATGTGCGGCCAGCCGAAAACAGTTTGTGTGGTTTGTCCAGCAGCTCTGTTTGGACCTCCTGCCCTCCACTAAACCTGTCACAATGACTGAGATAAATTCTCAGTCTCTGTCAGCTAGGAAGGTTATCATCTGCTTTAGGCCTGTTTCACACGTCAGTGAAAAACACAGACGTTTTTCACTGACGTGTTAACAACGCATGTGTCCCTCTGTGTTCCGTGATTCATGGCACACGTGGGTTGTCCATGTGCAATCCATAATTGCATATGGAGATAAACTCACCTGTCCCCGCTCCTGCTGTCCGTGGTGCTGAAGAGTCCTGCGATGCAGCATCCGGCCGCCACTGTCTGACCTCTGCAGCTGCAGCTAAATGAATATGCATGACAGTAATTGGCCGGGTAGGAAGCTGCAGAGAGCAGAGGCAGAACACAGCGTTGCTGGAGAAGGTGAGTTTAAAATGCTTTTTATTTCCAATGTCCGTGTTTTTCTGGTACGTGTTTCACAGACCAAAAAGGGCAAATAATTAAAAACGTCAACTCAAGACTGAAAAAATAAGCCCCAGTTCCCGAAAAATGAGAATGCTATGCTTCCTGTAAAATAGCAACAAAAGCACAACTCTTTATTTTTTACAAACTTCTGAATTTTTTTTTTACCACTTAGATAAAAGTAAAAGTATACATGGTTTATATCGAAGAACTTGTACTGACCTGCGGAATCACATTGCCACATTGCGAAAAAAAAGTGCAATTGCACAATTGTTTTCCGTTTTTATGTACCATGTTCATTATTTGGTAAAACTGATGTTACATAGTTACTGTACATAGTTACTTAGGTTGCAAAAAGACCTAGGTTTATCTAGTTCAACCTTCCTCCACCAAGTCTACATTTTGACTTAGGGACAAAATTTAGAATTGGTGGAGGAAGGTTGAACTAGATGGACCTAGGTCTTTTTTCAACCTAAGGAAATTCAAAAACTGTGGAGGAAAGACAGGCGCATATTGTCTTAGCCGATTAAAAACAGTGAGAGGATTATAAGGTGCACTCGGAGTACCTATAGATGTTGTGAAAAGTCACAACACCTAATGAAGCATAGAAGCTGGTGGAGACAGCTGCGGACCCGTAAATTGGAACAGAATCTTCTAAAGGAAATCGGGGATCATCGCCGCACTTGTCACCATTCAATCCAAAGGATAATATTCCAAGTCATTTATTAAAGGAGCATGAACAAGGCTACGCGATTCAGGGGTCTCTGCCCCCTCCACCTGCAGAGCCGCACACTAGATATATGGTAGATTCACCATATAACTAGTGTGCGGCTCTGCAGCTGGAGGGGGCAGAGACCCCTGAAACGCGTAGACTTGTTCATGCTCCTTTAATAAATTACTTGAAATATTATCCTTTGGATTGAATGGTGACAAGCGCAGTGATAATCCCCGATTTTTTTTTGAAGATTTTTTTCAACCTAAGTAACTATGTAACTATGTAACATCAGTTTTACCAAATAATGAACACGGTAAATAAAAACGGAAAACAATTGTGCAATTGCACTTTTTTTGATATTTCACCGCACTAGGAATTAATTTCCCATTTTCCAGTACAATATGGGGCAGAATTAATGGTGTCATTCAAAAGTACAACTTGTTTTACAAAAAACAAGCCCTCATATGGCTATATTGACAGAAAAAGAAAAAAAAAATGATGGCTCTTGGAAGAAGGGAAGGAAAAAACGAAAATGAAAAGCAGAAAATAGCCAGGTGGTGAAGTGATTAAAATCCTGATAATGGAATAACTAAAGAATACCTTTGGTTTTACATTTTTCCTTAATAAAGGTATTTGGTAAAATTTGTAATATTTAAATGTATTTTATTCATTACATTTATTTATTTAAATTATTCAATTTCTCAGGAGAACCCCTTTATGTACATGTACTTTGCCTTTAACAGGATAATTCCAATATTTAAAGAGAACCTGTCAGGTACCTTTATTAACATATTGTAAAGATGCCTATCAGCATAAACCTTTACCCAAAGTTTCTTAGATAGTTCTGGTTTACTATACTTTTTGGAAATCCTCCTGCTTGTGGGGATGGAGTGCTTTTTGACCCAATAGCATCAAATTGTTTGGCCCAGAAAGCTGGCGTACAATACTTTAATAGGTCTCTACATCTTTGCGCTATGTCTGAAGTTGCTCAAAAAGTTTACAGGTAAAATCTATCTTTGTACCGTGTTAGCCAGTAGAGATAACATTTAAACAAGCTGAAGTTCTCAGTGGTTGATACCATTAAGGCTGCTTTCATGCTACGTTTTTCATTTCAATGCATTTGCAATGGACTCACATTAACATGCGTTTACCTGCGTTCGCATGCGTTATAGTGAGGATCCAATGACTTGCAGTTTTTTAACTTTTTTCAAAAACGCTACTTGTAGCGTTTTTGAGCTGCGTCCAAATACTGTTTTTCACTGGATCCTGACTATACTGCACTTAAACGCATGTGAACGCTGGCATGCTGATAGACAGGATCCTGCTTGCTCTACTGAGCATGCCCAGAAACCAGCCTGGCGTGATCAGTCTTGCTCTCCCCCTCCCTCACCCCCCCGCCCTTTCTCCTCTCTCTCTCCCCCGCCTGAGAGCGGCGGACGCTCGTAACCAAGATAAATATCGGGTAACCAAGCAAAGCGCTTCGCTTAGTTACCCGATGTTTACCTTGGTTACGTGTGCAGGGAGCAGGCAGCCCGGCTCCTAGCAGCTACGGACGTTTGTAACCAAGGTAAATATTGGGTATCCAAGCAAAGCACTTCGCTTAGTTACCCGATGTTTACCTTGGTTACCAGCATCTGCAGCTGTCAGATGCCGACTCCCAGTCTATCACGTTCAGTTCCCCTCACTCCCGATCACATGACTTCAATGCCCGCCCATAAACTTCAAGTGACAGGATCCTGCAAAATAACACATGCGTTTGCATGCGTTTTTCTTTGTAAAAACAGGATCCACTTTTACAGCAAAAAAACGTTCATGACGCATGTTAAAAAAACGTAGTGTGAAAGCAGCCTAAAAGGTATCAACCACTGAGGACTTCAGTTCTTTTAAATTTTATCAAAAAGTTTACAACTTTTTACATTTTCAGTACAGTTTTGACTAGCCCTGCGAAAACTGATGTAGCTGATGAGAAGCTTGGGGCTAGACGGGATTTGGTTGCTCAATATTTAAAAGGTGGCGGCTTTTCTTATGGCAGAAATGTTACTCCAGTCCCTGACTCATCTTATTAGCCGCTCATTAAGACTAGTCTACGAAATGCCAATCTTAACGACTGAGGGACGTAGGGTTTTAGCTTTTAGGATATTCATCATATTCACCTTGTAAAGCACATTTTCCTTAGAACATCATTGACCAAAAGCTGCATTTGACCTGTCACGAAAAACTGTCATGTGTGGAGAAAGGTTTTATACAAGAAAGACGTAATTCCCTATATTAGCTAAAACATGTTTTTGAGTTTCAGATCTCACTTGACATATTTATAATTTCATTTTGGCACCAAGCAGTATCTGGAGTGCAAGCGGATTATTTACTTTACGCAATGATGTTGACAGAACAGAGCCATTCCTAAGAAGAGGCTGAGAGATTGAAAATGGGTAAAATGTGATTATCCTATCACTGCAGGAAAGGATTATTCCTAGATTTTTCTATCATATAAAAGTCTCGGCTTGCCTACAGCTCCGGAAACAACACCATGTCGCCCTGTGACTCGCCTTCAAAATAAAGTATGCTTCTTTCATTACATGGGAAATTGATCACATTGTGGCTGAGTAGTGGGCAAGATGGCATGTGCGGAGAGGTGCGCTGAGCTGGCCTTAGTCATATGCCAGTACAGCGTGCCTAGGAGAGAGTAACGGGAAGAATGAATGGAATTATTCTATTGAACACCACACGCCTTGTAATCTGCCAGTCATGCGGCACTATGATAACTGAAAAATGAAATTTGCTTTTATGATCTGCACAGAGTGAGCCTTTCTCGTTAGAGATATACAGCAGAGATGAAGACAGGGAAAAAAAAACAAAAACAGGGGGCTTTCTGCCAATGTCCTCATTGTAGATGATTGTGCAGTTTACTTTAATATGTATATTTGTAATTATCATCACTTTGAGACTAGGACGTTATGGGCTGCGACTCATGTTGGCTACATTTAATGAAAAAGAATCTGTCATCAAGTTTTCACCTCCACTTCTATGAGCAGCATGATGTAGCAAAAGCCTTGATACCAGTTTTGATTAAAAACAGTTTTATGTGACGGAGATCTACCAGTTCTCTGAATGCTGAGCGCTGTATAACCCCACCCACATCACTGATTGTCAGCTTTCTGTGCACACTCTGCATAGGCAGAAAGCTGCCAATCAGTGGTGGGTGTGGTTATACAGAGCCCATGAACATGGAGCAGGCCATGTAGTTCTCTAGTGATAATCTCCTGCTGATAAAACAAAGATTTTATAAAACAAATTGTTATGCCGCCCAGTAAGTGGCACATCAGTGGAATCAGGGTATCTGTCTTTACCTTGTATTGCTACCAGATTAGGTAGCGAAAACCATGTGACAGATTCCCTTTCAAAGGGTAAAGGTGTTATTTTTAATATATAATATAATATATATATATATATATATATATATATATATATATATATATATATATAAAAAAATTTAGGAATATGTTTGTTTATAAGAGAAGGAATAGGGTCTCGGTTTTGTTGATGCATAAAATGAAGAGGACAAGTTCACAGTTTTTTGTAATTAATCAGCCACCACCACTGGGCTCTTATATACAGTATGTTAGAATGCTGTATAAAAGAGCCCAGGCCGCTGGGTATAACATAAAAAACACTTTATAATACTCACCTAGAAGGTCGCTCTGCTGCACAACGGTCGGATGGGTGGCGCCGTTCTCCAGGACTGGCACCTCCCCTTTCGGCCATCTTGGTCTTCCTTATTCTGAAGCCGCGGTGCATGATGCGTCTACGTCATACACACTCGCCGGCATTGAGGTCCTGCGCAGGCGCACTTTGATCTGCCCTGCTCAGGGCAGATCAAAGCATTGAGTGTACCGGTCCCGTAGAACGGCGCCACCCATCCGACCGTTGTGCACTGGAGCAACCTTCTAGGTGAGTATTATAAAGTATTTATGTTATACCCTGTGGCCAGGGCTCTTATATACAGCATGTTAGAATGCTGTATATAAGAACCCACTGGTGGTGGGCGCAGCATATAGGGCAAAAAACTGGTGACAGATTCCCTTTAAAAAAGGCCACTAGCCTCATGGCTTCCATTCATAATCCGACCCAACACTAATAGACCCCATTCATTTAATAAAATTCATCAAGGCCATTGCTATTGTGGTTATACTAAAATACTCAAATGGACGCCTGAGCCCATGATGGAGGCTTCTAACCAGAACTTATTTAGTATATTTCTACTTCTGCTTCAATACTTTATAGCTTCTGTAGTGTTACTGGTTGCACATCTCCGCGTCACACATCTCCGAGCCCCACTGACAACCCTGTTTTGACAATGTCCTGTTTTTTTAAATTCTGGAGTGAAAGTCTAATTTTCATCCAGTAAAAGAAAAACACTTCATAATGAAATATCTTTGTTTAACTTGATTTTAATTCTTTGGAAATGCCATACATCCATCTTCTAGCAATCTTCAGAAGCCAAAAGGAGATAATTAGTCTTTGCAGGGAAATAGCATTTGAGCAGTCATCTTCAAAGCCCTGTGGAATTATTATGATTGAGATTTAATTGTTCTCATACTCTTCTTCATCTGCATTCAAGCTATCAAGTGTTAATGAGCAAATATAATTGTAGGGAGCCAAAATGTGGCAAGTGTAATCAGTTTGTAATAGACAACAAATCTGGCCTTAACAGAGCAGACAGTTGTTCTGTTGTGTGACTGCCGGAGCATTGTGAGATGTATTACAGTGCCAGAGTGTAATAGAAGTAAAGTGATATGTATAAGGAGGACCCGACTGCATTATGTACTGAAGATTTACACCATGACAGTGCAGTGAGAAGATTAGACACAATCACACATACATAATATTTCCTCCTGCTTATTTGCATTTTTTATATAGACTAGAATTACAGATGTAGCAAAAGTTACCATGACTTACAACTAGAGACAGGTGAACCCGAGGTGCAGTGTTCGTGCCAAACACAGACTTTAAAATAAGCAGAGTTCAGGTTCGGAGTTCGGATGCTTTATGTGTGCAAACCACTCACGCGAGCATCGCTGTGCTCGGGTACGCTCTGGGCTCAGCCCGGTGTGAGCCATTTGCAGTGTTTGAACGGCTCGCACTGCGGTAACAACAATATGATCTGATGTAGTGTGCAAAAAAAAGGAAAAATCACACCCATGCTTTCCCAGAAGTGTTCTGTTTATGGTTGTCTGTATGTGTGGGAGACTCGAACTGCCAATCAGTGACTTCCTTTCCAGGTCCCAAACCGAATTTTATCTAAAAACTATCAGAACCCGCCAAACCAAACTTTAAGGTCCACTCATCTCTACTCACAGTGCACCATGTTGATAACCTTCATGTAAGCTTATCTGACTTACAAGGATTAAACTTATATGGGAAAACCCTTTGATTAATCTTAAGTTAGATTTTGAATTACACTTTTTTTGTGTCGTGATGTCCCATTGGTTTCATATTTAAGTCATTGTCACCTTTGCAACATATGGGTTTTTTTCCTTAAAGGGAATCTGTCAGCATATTTTTGATACCAAATCTGAGAGCATCATAATATAGGCAAAGAGACTCTGAATCCAATAATGTATCATTTAGATTACTGGATGCAGCTGTTCTGACACAATCAAAGCTTTTAGATTTAGCATGAAGCAGAGCCCAGAGAGCTGTCCTGCCCTCACCAGGCTCTCTATAGAGATTGTACATTAATAGGGAGGTGTCATTCACAGGAGGGGGTGTTCCGGACTACAGTGCACGGGACATTGTAGTCTGAGGACTGATAATCACCAGGTGATAAAGCCAACAGGTCACAGCCAAATTAAAGGCATAGCTGATTTTCATTTTTTAACCCTTGCAGCATGCTGTCCTCAGATTACATAGTAAAATTTTATTTGAGGGGATTTTAGCGGATTGCAGTTTTGATAGCTTCCCATTAGCATAGGTCATTTATATCAAATTGGGTGGGAGGCTCACCTCAAACACCCCAGCCAATTAGTGGTTTAAAGTAGCTTTCATGCTCATGTAAGCTCTGGAGCCTTTTTGTTCTTTACAAAATATATTGTATATGCTGGATATTTCAGCAATTTCCCATTCAATGCCCCTTTAAACAGATAATTGGTGAGGATACCGAGACTCGGATCAATACTAATCTGATATCAATGGCTATCTTAAAGGTACAGTGCTGTGATCCTGGGGAAAAAAACCCTTACATTTACAGTTTTACATGTAATAAAAAAAAATAAAAAATAAAGGGGAAGAAATTTTCTGGACAGATATTCTTGTCTAATTTTCTCCTATTTGCAGGTTCATACTTACATTTACACTTAAGGGGGCTTTACACACTGCGATATCGCTAACGATTTATCGTCGGGGTCACGGTGTTTGTGACGCACATCCGGCGCCGGTAGCGACATCGCAGCGTGTGACACGTACGAGTGACCTTAAACGATCGCAAAAGAGACAAAAATCGTTGATTTTGGAGAGGTCGTCCAAACACCAAACCATCTCGTATGTAGCGATGTTGTTCTTCGTTCCTGCGGCAGCACACATCGCTATGTGTGACACCGCAGGAGCGACGAACATCTCCTTACCTGCCTCCACCGGCAATGCGGAAGGAGGAGGTGAGCGGGATGTTACATCCTGCTCATCTCCGCCCCTCCGCTTCTATTGGCCGGCCGCTTAGTGATGCTGCAGTGATGTCGCTATGATGCCGAACGCACCTCCCTCTTGAAGGAGGGATTGTTCGGCCGTCACAGTGACGTCGCAGACAAGGTATGTGCGTGTGACGCTGCTGTAGTGATAATGTTCGCTACGGCAGCGATCAACAAATGTCGCACGTACGACGGAGGCGGGTGCTATCGCGCTCGACATCGCTAGCAATGGCTTGCGATCTTGTAGCATGTAAAGTACCCTTTAGAACGATATCTTGTCACATGCTCCAGGTTTGTCACACAGAATGAACCTCTGTAAATAATTAAAATAGTTTTGCCTGTCTAATATTGTCTACATTTAAGACCACAATGCTGAATCTTCCCCAATGTATCTTTCATCAGCACAATTGGTACAATCTCGACCAAGCCATTCTGAGAATTATCAATAAATTTCCATTCACATGACTTGTACATGGACTTTATACACATAGTTCTAGTTGTGGTAAGTTTGGAAGTGCAGGAATGAGTAGAGTGTAGTATTTGGGGCATACGGAAGATTTTCCGCCTGTTCTAGAAATCCAAGAGACTTCCATATAATGTCTGGGAATTGTTCAGAAATTCAGGAATGGTTGTAAGAATGTTTATGGGTTGCTAATAGAGATGAGTGGATTTGGTGAAATTCAAATGTGCCAAATCACGCAGCTTGTACTTTGAAACTCGGTTTGCAACAAAGTTGTTTACTGCCAACCTAATGTTCTTTAGTATGCTCTTGGATCCCAGAGTATAATAAATGTAACATATAAAAAAAATAAATTAAATAAAAAAACTAATACTTACCACATAGCTCACCTCTCCAGGCAGCCCCGCTGCCTCTACTGCCCGCTCATCCGGTCCTCAGGTACTCTTCTTTCTGCATACACACTCGTATCCTCACTCTAAGACAGGGCTTCTGTCGCGGGCGGGGAAGGACGCCGCTGCGATGCGCTCGCTAACGCACGGGTCCGGCGCTGCTGCGATGGCGGCTCGAGCGGTGGGCCGGATCCGGGGACTCAAGCGGAGCTCCTCGCCCGTGAGTGAAAGGGGGGATAGTTTGGTTTGGGGATTTGGTCCGTGACGCCACCCACGGGTTGTGGTGAGGTTGGGCACCACCGCTGCTGGTGACGGGGATCCCGGGAGAGATGGTAGTGAGCAGCTGGGATGTTGTTTTCCCCCTCCGTGGGTAGGGGTTGGTGGCCCGGGGCCCGGTGAGATGACGGGGAGGCAGGGTTGGATGGGTGCAGGGTCGCCTGGACTGCGCAGCGCGGTGCCGGATGGCACGGTTATACTCACTCAGCCACAAAGGTCCGCAGAGTCTCTGGTAAACCAAACAGCTGGATGGACGGGTCCCGCAGCCGGCTGCTGTAGTCTCTCCCGGACGGTTAGTGGTGGCTGCCTTTCCCTGCACCTTTGTGTATGTTCGGTCCCAATGGATTCCCACCGGTAACCCGCTCCCCAGCGTATATATGTGCCGGAGGAGCCCTTTTGCCCGCAGGCTCTGGCCCTTGGAACTCTAGCTGTGGCGGTAGCTGTATTTCCTTTTGCTGGTCGGACGGTTGCCTTCAATCGGGTCTTGGCTGTTTGGAAACCCCTGGGGTTCCGGTCACTGACGGATTTGACCACTAATGGCGACTCCAAGCCTGGTCGGGGTCCGCAGGCCCTGCCTGAGTGTGCTGGCTTCACTTCACTCCCCGGTTCGGTACCGGCGGGCCACCGCCCGTTCCCGGTCCTACGGTTCTGCGTTGATCTGCCTCTCCTGCAGACGGCCACCACCGTCTGCCAACCTTGCTCTAAGTGCCCGGGCCACACACCCGGACACGGTCAGTTTGCTCCTCCACTTCCACTTCACTCCTCTCTCCTTCTCTTCCCAAACTGTTCTCTACACTGAACTGACTTCCTTTACCCGCCTCCAGGACCGTGAACTCCTCGGTGGGTGGGGCCAACCGCCTGGCTCCACCCCACCTGGTGTGGACATCAGCCCCAGGAGGGAGGCAACAAGGAGTTTGTGTCTGGCTGATGTGCCTGTCTTGGGGTGGGGGTGTGTGTTGCAGTTCCTGTGATGACCTGGCTAGTCCAGGGCGCCACACTTCCGGCCACGACCAGGCTGCAGAGGTCAGGGTGTGTTATGACGCCACAACAGTACAAGGCCTGGTGTTTTCACTACAGAGCAGCTCTTCTAGCCATGACCAGATCTCGGGAGGATATGGTGTGTTGTCACTTCACAGGGTACCTGTGGAAAGAAGAAACTATAAGGACTAGACAGCATGAGGCGTGTGTGGACAGGGAGTGATGAGGTATTGTTTTGGGTTTTTTTTAATTTTATCTTAATCTCTTCAATTCAGTGGATGCATGAATTTCTAAAGTAGCCAGATTTGTAACATTCTTTCTTGAATTCCTCTTGAATAAATGTGTTCATCTCTACATAGATACTAGCATATCCTTATTATCAGGAGCAGATACTGACAACTTGGGGCCCCTGTGCAAGAAATTGTGCCTGGACTCCACTCCTTTTGCGACAAAGCTGCAAATATAAATATATATGTATATACATAGTGACCTCTTTTGTTATGTATAGCACCATCCCTTACATATTGGATTTTCTTGTTATTTTTGCTATTTATTGCACCCTGTCTTCATTTCATAGCATCCTTTCTTGTTAGATATAAAATGACATGAATGCTAATGAACATGATGAAGCTTCTTTTCTAACGGAGATGCTGGTGGACTGATCTGCTGGTCAGATGCTACTTCACCTGCGGTCATATTATATCTAACAAGAGAGGATTAAGTAACAGAGAGGGTGCTGTGAATAACAAAAATAACGATAATGATTCAGATCTGCAGCACATCAATTTTTGTTGTGTTTTTGCAGCATATTTCACCCATATTAATTAGAGGAGAAAAATATGCAACAAAAACGCATGGCAAAAAACGCATATTGTATGCAGTGATTTTCCTGTTGACACACCAGGATTTGCAGCACAATTTTATGCTGAAAATCCTGAACATGTGCATAAAGCCATAGTCCCTGTCCTTTGTCCTCTCTCCACAATTTATCATAAGTCCCTGATAGCTTAGCTTCATAAAAATTGTGGGGTGGGTGGGACAAGACACAACCATAGCCATATAATGGAAAAAAAGGAGCCAGCACGATCTGAAATTGGCATGCATAATATAAAAAGTGAAAATTCACAGATTTATTCCAACTGTACTATAATAAAAAAAAAATAAATGAGATTTTTAGCAAATAATTGATCAATTTTTTGAGCCACCCCTGCCAACGTCACGGCAAATCTCAATAGGGGGGTCCTACTCTATATTCTGTATTTCATGTGCCATGCGGCCTCCTAGATAAAGTTAAAAGCAGAACCATAATGGAGCACACATACCTGTAACCTGTATATAGCCGCTTCCATGTTGCAAAAAAGTCAATTGTGGATAGAGACCAGCCCAGGTCCCAGCATGTGGAGAAAGCTCTACACATACCAGGACTATATCAGAACTGACCCTCCCAGTGCCAGACACTCTCTCTCTCATAGCCATATAATGAATTGTGCGTTGGGGAGGATGCTATCAGGCCCATATAATGAGTAGTGGGGTGTGGAGGATGCTATGAGGGCTATATAATGAATTGTGGGGTGGGGGATGCTATGTGGACCATATAATAGATTGTGAGGTGTGGAGGATGCTATCAGGGCCATATAATGAATAGTCGGGTGTGGACGATGCTATGAGGGCTATACAATGAATTGTGGGTTGGGGGATGCTATGAGGGTCATATAATAAATAGTGGGTTGGGGAAGATGCTGTCAGGGAAATATATTGAATTATGGGGTGGGGACAATGCTATGAGGGCCATATAATGAATTGTTGGGTGGGGGGATGCTATGGAGCCATATAATGAATTATGGGGTGGGGAAGATGCTATCAGGGCCATATAATGAATGGTGAGGTGGCGACCATGCTATGAGGGCTATATAAAGAATTGTAGTGTGGGACGGATGCTATGAGGGTCATATAATAAATTATAGGGTGGTTAGGATGCTATGAGGGCTATATAATGAATTGTGGGGTGGGGGATACTATGAGGGCTATATAATGAATTTTAGGGTTGGTAGGAGGGTATCAGGGCCATATCATGAATTGTGTTTTGGGGAGGATGCTATGAGGGCCATATAATTTGTGGGGTGGGGAGGACACTATGAGGGCCAAGTAATGAATTGTGGGGGGGGGGGCTATGAGGGCCAGATAATGAATGGTAATGAATTGTGAAGAGGAAGCTATATACCCAGCAGATTCACATCTGTATCCCATAACCCCCCTCTGTTCAGTATAAGGCCCTGAAGCCCCTCTTCCACCCTCCTCTGATCCCAATCCTCCCCCTCTTCATTGTCCTCTCCCAGTCTATTACAAAAAAAAAAAAAGCCACCACTCACTTCTCTGTACGGGTCCCTGGTGCACCACTTCTCCTGCTGGCTCCTCTTCAAATGACATAGGAGAGTGTGGCGTGTTGACGTCATTAAGGTGCACTCCTGTTTCACAGAGAAAGTGCCAGGCTGGGAGCTGAGCACAGACACCTGCGTTCCACTGCCTGCACTGTGCGGAGGGCAATCTAGCCAAGGGCTCCCCGGAGCCTCAAACTCCGGACAAGGGGCCATATTGCCCTCATTACTAACTGGCCAGCATGGGGCTTCTGAACTTCCGTGCCTCGGTATGTCCGCCACTGCTTATTAGGATACTAGATAACATACTTTTTGAAGACTCTAAATGAAAAAAAGATTCTTTTTTAATTAACATTAATCCTGCCTCTCGGTAGTTTCAGTTGTACCAAAAAAATGGCAAATATTGAAGCTAAAATTAAAATGATGGAGCTAAGTAAAAAGGTCATGAAAAGCCAACGTATGGTAATTACAGGTATCAAAAGCTCTATTTAAGGCATGGTTGTCATTTCATTTTTGCTCTATTACTTAGCTATTACCCAGAAGCCGAACGATTCCTGAAAAGGCGTACTATTGGTCTAGATATTTGATCAACGTCTCATATAAGATGCTTGGTCAATTTACTTAAATCACAAATTTAATGTGAAGATGCTTGAATGGAAAGTGTAGCAAATTTTTTCATTTTACAGAAATAGACACAGTATGGGCTAGAAGAAGTGATTTTGATCATCTGAATTAATGAAAAAAAACACCTTAGTGTGCTTATAATCAATGATTGTATTGAAGTGCACTGCAGTGTAATGTATTTGTCTATGGTACCTGAGATATGATACATTGTGAATTAGGTCATTTATCATTATCTCAAAAACCTGTATGACGGAACTTATGGAGTCTCTATGTCTGTGCACTACAGAGGTACTTTGTCTGCCTTTTTATTGCGCTTTAGTACAGTACCATATGGTAGTATTATCTCCTAGATAACATATGAACATTTACTTAGTAAAATGCTTCATGTCATGTTCCATATTTATTATGTTTATCATTTGTTTTTTATTCCTAACCAGACAGTTCTAAATTTTGTAAAGGAAAAATGTTGCTTAAGGCAACACATTTTTTATATTACATGCACCGAGAGGTTGTCAAAGGACAAGAAAAGTGGCCAACGTGTCAAGCACGATGATCCAAATTTTTGGCCAAAAATATTGGCCTAAAGGGTACTTTACATGCTGCGACATCGCTAGCGATCACGTTAGCGATGTGAAATTCTAGATCGCAAGTGCGATCTTTAGGGATCGCACATAGGTCATTTTACGCATGTGCGATCTCAAAAGATCGTACTTGTAATCTAGAATTTCACATCGCTAACAAGATCGCTAGCGATGTCGCAGCATGTAAAGTACCCTTAAATGAAACTAATGAAGAGTTGGTGTCAGGAAGAGAAGTGTCTAACAAGTCTAATTAGAAGCATCACATTCTGTTTGCTTGTCCTAGTTTTAAACTGACTCATTCTGAAAAAGGAATACCTCAGTACATAAATTCCTTATGACACTGTAGGAAATTAAAAGCACACAGAGATATAGTATTACCCCATAGACAATGCATATAAGGCCTTACCAGTTAATTTTGTCTTGAACCCCATCCCCTTCAGGCCGCTTTACACACTACAACATCGCTAAAGCGATGTCGTTGGGGTCACGGAATTTGTGACGCACATCCAGCCGCGCTAGCGATGTCGTTGCGTGTGACACCTATTAGCGATTTTGAATCGTCGCAAAAACGTTCAAAATCGCTAATCGGTGACATGTCCTCCTATTCCCAATTATCGTTGCTGCTGCAGGTACGATGTTGTTCGTCGTTCCTGCGGCAGCACACATCGCTATGTGTCACACCACAGGAACGAGGAACTTCACCTTACCTGCGTCCACTGGCAATGAGGAAGGAAGGAGGTGGGCGGGATGTTACGTCCCTCCGCTTCTATTGGGCGGCCGCTTAGTGACGTCGCTGTGACGCTGAATGAACCGCCCCCTTAGAAAGGAGGCAGTTCGCCGGTCACAGCGACGTTGCTAGGCAGGTAAGTATGTGTGACGGGTCAGCGCGATTTTGTGAGCCACGGGCAGCGATTTGTACGTGACGCACAACCGATGGGGGCGGGTACGCACGCAGCGTGTAAAGCAGCCTTTCCAGTATTAGGCTATGTGTCCACGTTGCTTTTTACCTGCTTTTTACCTGCTTTTTTGCTGCTTTTTCAACTGCAGCGTTTAATGCCGAAATGGATGTGTTCTGCTTTTCAAGCAAAGTCTATGGGAATTTGGGTTTCTTGTGCCCACTATGCAGTTCAAACTGCTGCCTTTTTGTGGCAGAACTTTGGACAAAAACTCAGCTTTGCAGTGCAAAACCCAAATGGCAAAAACAATTGACATGTCAATTGTTTTTGCCATTTGCGTTTTGAACTGCAAAGCTGAGTTTTTGCTCATATTTCTCCCAGAAAAAGGCTGCAGTTTGAACTGCATAGTGGGCACAAGAAACCCAAATTCCCATAGACTTTGCTTGAAAAGCAGAACACACCAATTTTGGCATTAAACGCTGCAGTTGAAAAAGCAGCAAAAAAGCAGGTAAAAAGCAACGTGGACACATAGCCTTAGTACATCCTACATCGGGTCCCCATGTATGCAACAAGCTCAGGAGCTGAGCCCGCACCATACAGCCCGCAGCTGGGATCAATCACTGTTTAAAAAGTTAAATGCCGCTGTGAATCACTGACAGCAATTACAAGTGCTCACTGACAGCAGGTACAAAAGCAATTACAAGATCTCACATTCATAGGCTTTATAAACCCCCCTGCAACTGAATGGTTATCATGGCAGCTATGAGCCTGTTGATGGCCCCCACGGTTGCCATCTAAGTGCTTCTGTGAAGCCCAGCTTCTAGCTGGCTTTTATAGGGGAAAATCTTTCTTACTATATACTGCAGTTCGGCAGTATGTATAAAATGGGATCAATTAATAGCAAGTTCAAGTCCCCTAAGTAGATTAAGACAAAGTAAAAAATAAAAAAAGTTTTTAATATTAAAAAAAAATTGAAAAATATAAATCACCCCCATTTTCCCTAGTTTAAAAATCAAAAGAGCATATTTGGTTTTGCCGCGTCTGTAAAAGTCCTATATGTGAAAATTAAATTGAACGGTGCGGTAGATAACATAAAGAGAAATAAAATTCAAATGCCATAATTGCAGTTTTTCTCTCACCAACCCCCCTAATAAGTGATCAAAATATCATACATACCATGTCATAGAGAGGAATTATAATCCATAAGTCATCTTTAGAGTGGGGACATATTGAATTATAATCCATAAGTCATCTTTAGAGTGGGGACATATTGAATTATAATCCATAAGTCATCTTTAGAGTGGGGACATATTGAATTATAATCCATAAGTCATCTTTAGAGTGGGGACATATTGAATTATAATCCATAAGTCATCTTTAGAGTGGGGACATATTCACCACCACATTGAATATGGGATTTATTCTAACTGGAGGAAGAAATAGAGAACTACCACAATATCTGGCCACTGTTCAGCTATGATCCCCTGGTGTGGACAGGTAATTGCACTGGTTATCTGCTGACAAATAGAGACAAGGTCTAGGGTCTGTATATTCAGGGCTTGAAAAGCATCACATATGTTACCTCTGAAGTCAGCTCTGCTGAATTTCAAAAGATTGTCCCAGACTTTTTGGCGCCAGTGATAAATATTGGTTATAAATATGGTTGTATCGATCTAATACTTATGAGAGATACATTTCAACTTTGTAATTCCCAGGGGAAAAACATGCATGTAGGATTGCTCCATGTTTCATTGGAGTTCTTCCCTCCATAAATATGAGCCATTTCAGTGACGCAGGTTTAGTAATTGTTCCCTTGTTATTCTTTTTGTTATGTAATTGTATATACTGTATTGTTTTGTCAACTTTGTAACATCTTTTGTATATTTTTTAAACACTGCCTGCTTTTCAGATTAATTATATAAAATGTAACAGTTTTGTTCCTCTTGCTCTATAAACTGCATCCCCAAGGCCATATGCTACCTATAATGGGTGTCTAATCGGCATGTATAAGTGATTTGTGGTGAAAGCTAGTAGTTTTTCTTGGCCTGTTGTGGAGCCCACAATGACTGTACCAAGGTATATTAATATTCCCTGCGTATAAATCAGTTGTGTATACACTATGTGCTTTGTCAATTCCCCAATAATCAACCTAGTAGTGAAAGCAGATGTCACATTGTCCATCAATCGACAGTCAATTGTGTATTGTCTTGAGAATTGTAGGCAGAGGAGTACTGTTCGTGGCATATTGGCAGCAGTGGGATATCTGCATGACCCCCCCGACTGCGTATCCTTAACATACAAAACGGTAGCAATAAAAACATTAACTCGCCATCAGAAAACAATCCATGAAAAATTATTGATCCCAGAAAATGGGACTAAAAACACCCCCCCCCCCTTTTTTTTTCAAATTTCTGATTTTCACAACTTAAGTATAAAAAGTACACGATTGGTATTGCGGTAATTATACTCACTGAGAGAATTGAGAAAATAATTTTCCCTGATAATTTTGAATGAATGTTGTCGATAACAATTACAACTTGTATTGCAAAAAATCAGTCTCCGGATGGCATATGTTGACAGAGGGATGAAAACGTTATAGGTCCTGGATGAAGAGGATGAAAAAAACAAAAACACAAAAAATAAACTTTGGTGTGACAGGTAGGGGTCGACTGTTAATCTAGGATATTTGAATGTGCAGCATCTTTAACGTTAATGTTGTAAAGTCCAGATTATAGGAATATTTCTGCATACTGTTTGCGGGCTGAACGGTCCACAAAAGCAGATATGAGGATATGAGGGTCTGGCTATAATCACCAATATTGGACTTCAGTGTTTGTCAGATAAATGACTATACATTGCATTAAACCACAGCTTTGTCATTCAGAAAACTGAGTGTTCTACCTGAAAGTGTAGAATAGTGTATTGTACTATCTTCAACAGCGTGTATTACCATTTCAATGCCCTTCGGACAAGGAGAAGTGGACATATGCAGATACGAGAACATGAGTAGGCTTACTGATACACAAGACAGGGTGTACATTACCGATGGTTTTCTTTAAATAGGAATCATGAATATTTCCTTTTCTTCTCTGAATTTATAACAGGAAATGTTTTGATTTGTAATCAGGTTCTATTCATGTGAACTAATTCTGATGCAAATATATGATCTCACCTTAGTTCTAGCAATGTCTGGTTTTATGTTCTCATTAGCATAGATGCCAGGATAGCTCAAATATAACAATACATTTACTAATGTAATGCCGTTGAGAAGATAACCGTTAGCTTAAATATCAATTAGCTCTTTATTGTGCTGGTTATTATTGTGTGACAGCTAAAATTGTGCTGACGTCTCCAGGTTGTGCCTCTTATCTAATCATGAGGTTGTAAAAAATATGCATGCACAATAGTTTGAGAAAGTTACTTTATGTGAGTGTAATATATGCATATATAACCTGAGTTATCAGTTTATTCGATCCACGAATATTGCCATTTTCACATCAGAACATGTCTACAATTCATTTCAATCAACCCAACATTGCAAGTTGCCATCTATCACCCCATTATCATGCTATACTCAGGAATCTCTGCTTGTCCCACTGGCAATGAATTGAGCTGTTCCATCCACATGGGGCATTTCAGAGCCCCATTTTAGGGATTGGTGAAGGTTCAGACCCCATCAATCAAAAATCTATCACTAATTTAACAGGTAAAAACTCATTTTCATTATGAGGAGTAAGGGCGGCTTTGCACGTTGCAACATCGCACGTGCGATGTCGGTGGGGTCAAAACGAAAGTGACGCACATTCGGCGTCACTTTCGACATCGTAGTATGTAAATCCTAGATGATCCGATTAGCAAGCGCAAAAGCGTCGTTATTGTATCATCGGTGTAGGCTCCGACTTTTTCAAAATTACGCTGCCGCGACAGGTACGATGTTGTTCCTCGTTCCTGCGGCAGCATACATCACTGTGTATGAAGCCACAGGAGCGAGGAACATCACCTTACCTGCCGCCGGCGGCTATACGGAAGGAAGAAGGTGGGCGGGATGTTTACATCCTGCTCATCTCCGCCCCTCCGCTTTGATTGGCCGCCTGTCGTGTGACGTCGCTCTGACGTTGTACGACCCGCCCCCTTAGGAAAGAGGCGGGACGCCGGCCAGAGCGACGTCGCAGGACAGGTGAGTGCATGTGAAGCTGGCGTAGCGATAATGTTCGCTACGCCAGGAATCACAAGATATCGCTGCTGCGACGGGGCGGGGACTATCGCGTGCAACATCGCAGCATCGGCTTGCGATGTCGCAACGTGCAAAGCCCGCCTAAGTCTTTAAACGTCATTTTGACTATGTGCTGCAATACAGTTGTGCTGTAGTATATAGAACAATTAACAACTGCAAGTTCAAGTCCCATAGGAGGATTAAAAAGTAAAGTAAAAAAAGTTTATTAAAATATAAATAAATAGAGAATTTGAACATTTGAATCCCTCTTATAAAAATAGAAATAAAAAAATAAACAATTGCAAAATTTGAAATTACATTAACCTGCAAGAAAAAGGAATCAAAGCATCTTACATACCACAGAATTGTAAGAATGTGTCAGACTGTTTGGTCATCAATAATTAAGTGTTGAGACTAGCCCACCATGGGAGGGATCAAGTGAAAGGGAAAGTGATGATTCATTCAGAAGGAGTCAGTGAAGACCTAGTGAGAGTGAGTGAAAGTGATGGACGCATAGTCAAGCGGTCCTGAAGGTCGCATACAGTGTGTGGTTTGTGGCAACAAAGGTGTAGGAGAGTAGATGGAAGGTGAGATTGGGTGAACCTTGAGTGTTGACAGTACTGTATTTTTTTTTTTATTGTTTTATTTTTATACTTTTTTTCTGATATTGTAGTGTATTTACTAATCCCCTTAGGGGAATTGAAGCTGCGGTTATCCAATCGCTTATGCTATACAGAGCAGTGCATCAGCTGATGCACTGTTCTCTATGGTAGAAATCATGATCTCCTATGAATGCCAGCTCACAGCTGGTGTTCACAGGAGGATCGTAATGACAGACACAGGGGTCATCAGCTGAGCCCTGGCTGTTGTGACAACCCAATGGCGCCCCATGATCAAAGCACAGGCACACCAATGGGAGCATGGAATGATGCACCCGCCTCCCGCTGTAAAATCCCGCTATGAAAGATTGACAGCTGGATTTATCAGGCTGTTAGAGGTGCTGATGGTTGATTAAATCAGTTGTCATGTGTAGGGAAAGATGTGGGCTCGTCATGCAAGCATGCATCAAAGGCAGGAACACGACCTTTGACGGATATGTATGTCAAAGGTCGAATATCATTTTGGCTATGTGCTGCAGTACAGTTGTGTTGTAGTTTATAGAACAAACACTCAAACAACTGAAGGCTCAAGTCCTATAGGGGGACTAAAATTAAAGTACAAAAAATAAAAAAGATTAGAAATATATCAGTAGAAAAACTGAACATTTGATTCAGCTTCCTCCATGATTGAAAAGAAGAGAA
This sequence comes from Anomaloglossus baeobatrachus, assembly GCF_048569485.1. NCBI lineage: Eukaryota > Metazoa > Chordata > Amphibia > Anura > Aromobatidae > Anomaloglossus > Anomaloglossus baeobatrachus. Next base: position 178,320,972 of record NC_134358.1, read on the forward strand.
TTAAAAAAAATAGGCCATCAAAATTTATAACTAGAGAGAAAAAAAAACAAAACGCCAAAATTCTGTTAATTTTTTGGTCACTGTACCTCTCTATGCATGAAACAAAATTGATTAACACATGTTAAGTACCCCAGAATTGTATTAATAAAAATCTTTAGCTTGACAAGCAAAAAAATGTAACACATCAATGGAAAAATAAAACAATTACAGGTGTCAGAAAATAGCCACAAAAATGCATTTAAAAAAATATCCAAATTTTAATTTTTTTTGCCATCTAAATAAAAATAAAAACGATGCAAGTTTGGTATTGCAGATAATATAGTGCCCTAAAAAATAATGTTATTTGGTCATTGTTACCGCACGATAAACACAGTGAAAAGAAGACGGGGGAAAAATGGAGGCCTAAAAAACAGAATATCGCCTGCTCATGAAATGGTTAATACATGTGCCAAATTGTTTATTCAGCAATACTATAAATGTATCAATGTAAATATAATGCTCCAAGTTAAGATGTGCCTACATCAGAAAAGAAGTTTGAAAACAATGACGTCCCCATCACGGCGTTTACTGAAATAAATACTGAAATACTGCATATTATACTGAAACGTTTCTCTCCGTGAAGCATCTAAATGATGCCGAGTGCCCAGAGAAAATGTGACACATTAGGCAGATCAATATTTGCCTTATTATCGAGTGCTAAAACTCAGGTAACCTTTGCCATATCATTATTGCAGGTACAAATTAACATTGTATTCCGGCCTTTGATAGCTCTGGTGGCCATTTCATGTCTCGTCCTCCGTCAGCATACAAATGAAACTAAACAAATGGCACCGATAATTATATGGATTAGGTGGAGGGCGGGGGGCTTTATTTTATTCATTTCCACATTTAACAGTTCAGAAAGCAATTAGATTTCACTGGTATTTTTCTTCTTAGAATATGGAAGCACACGTCTGTTCAGCATGACAATGATACCGCCTGTGATCACTCACATTGTGCAATCACAAACTGAAAACTACTCTTGGCCGTGTGAATATTTAGTTTTAAGGGAACCTGTCAGTTGCAATATGCACCCAGAACCACAAGCAGTTCTGGGTGCAAATTGGGGCGTACTAACATGCTATTGAATGCGCAGCGTCAGAGACATGGTCGCTCTCACCTCTGCTGCCACCACTGGTTTTCAAAATGTCCCCATCTTTGGGTCATGCACACTACACCAGTTTGAAGCCGAGACGAATACACTTGGTTTTATAGTACGCATGACTTCAAGTCCGGGACTTCTGATCATGCGCACTGAGCCGAAATCCAGAGTCGGGGGCGGTGGCAATAGAGAGCGGTGAGATCGATCATACCCCTGACACTGCACATTCATTAACATGTTAGCACGCCCACAGGGGTGTACTAAAATGCTAAGGGGGCCAACTAGCCAAGGGAAGTAACGCCCCCTTGTGACTAGTCGCTGGCCTTATTAGCATATGATAAAGGATCTTTAGAAAGACTTTTTCTAAAGATCTGTTTATCTATGCTGCTAGATCCAGGGACGGTTAGGCAGCGATTAGAAATATGCACCCAGAACTGCTCGTGGTTCTGGGTGCATATTGCACCTGACAGGTTCACTTTAATGGGGTCTTCTGGTATTTTAAGAAAATTGGCAACAAGGAGAAAATGATACAAAATAAAGGAGTAATCTATGGTTTCCATTGCTCTGATAGTCCAGGTGCAGTGATAATGTGTCATCCATACTTACATCACCACTGCAGTCAGTCACTGGACTTAGCAGTAATGCCATCTTGTATGGTAGACTGTGCAACTGTGCAAAAACACCCAAACAGGTCAGTTTTTTTCCAGCAGCATGGATGACAAAAGCCAATACAAGTCTATGGGTCAGTGAAAAGCACGTAAAGCACACGTATGGCATAAACGTATAGTTGAAAATTTGTATTTCAATTCTTTCTTTATCCATACCGGAAAAACACTGATGACCCACTGATGGTAAAAACAGGCTCACCGATAACACACTGAAGGTAAAAACATGCACACCGATAACACACTGATGGTAAAAACATTCACACCGATAACACACTGATGCTAAAAACATGCATACCGATAACACACTGATGGTAAAAAAAGGCACATGATAACATACTGATGGTAAAAACAGGCACATGATAACACACTGATGGTAAAAACAGGCACATGATAACATACTGATGGTAAAAACAGGCACATGATAAACGCTGATGGTAAAAACAGGCACATGATAACACACTGATGGTAAAAACATGCACACCGATAACACACTAATGGTAAAAACATGCACACCGATAACACACTGATGGTAAAAACAGGGACATGATAACATACTGATGGTAAAAACAGGCACATGATAACACATTGATGGTAAAAACAGGCACATGATAACATACTGATGGTAAAAACAGGCACATGATAAACGCTGATGGTAAAAACAGGCACATGATAACACGCTGATGGTAAAAACAGGCACATGATAACACGCTGATGGTAAAAACAGGCACATGATAACATACTGATGGTAAACAGGCACATGATAAACGCTGAAGGTAAAAACATGCACATGATAACACGCTGATGGTAAAAACAGGCACATGATAACACGCTGATGGTAAAAACAGGCACATGATAACATACTGATGGTAAAAACTGGCACATGATAACACACTGATGGTAAAAACAGGCACATGATAACACACTGATGGTAAAAATGGGCACACTGATAACACACTGATTGTAAAAGCATGCACACTGATGGTAAAAAACATGCACACTGAAACTTACTGATGGTAAAAACATGCACATGATAGCACACTGATGGTAAAAACAGACACATGATAACACGCTGATGGTAAAAACATGCACATGATAGCACACTGATGGTAAAAACAGACACATGATAATACACTGATGGTAAAAACAGGCACATGATAACACGCTGATGGTAAAAACATGCACACTGAAACTTACTGATGGTAAAAACATGCATACCGATAACACACTGATGGTAAAAACATGCATACCGATAACACACTGATGGTAAAAACAGGCACATGATAACATACTGATGGTAAAAGCATGCACATAATAACACACTGATGGTAAAAAACAGGCACATGATAACACACTGATGGTAAAAACAGGCACATGATAACACACTGATGGTAAAAACAGGCACATGATAACACGCTGATGGTAAAAACTTGCACGTGATAACACTCTGATGGTAAAAACAGGCACATGATAACACGCTGATGGTAATAACTTGCACATGATAACACACTGATGGTAAAAACAGGCACATGATAAATGCTGATGGTAAAAACAGGCACATGATAACACACTGATGGTAAAAACATGCACACCGATAACACACTAATGGTGAAAACAAGCACATGATAACACGTTGATGGTAAAAACAGGCACATGATAACATGCTGATGGTAAAAACAGGCACATGATAACATGCTGATGGTAAAAACAGGCACATGATAACACACTGATGGTAAAAACAGGCACATGATAACATACTGATGGTAAAAACTGGCACATGATAACACACTGATGGTAAAAACAGGCACATGATAACACGCTGATGGTAATAACTTGCACATGATAACACACTGATGGTAAAAACAGGCACATGATAACACGCTGATGGTAAAAACAGGCACATGATAACACGCTGATGGTAATAACTTGCACATGATAACACACTGATGGTAAAAACAGGCACATGATAACACGCTGATGGTAAAAACAGGCACATGATAAATGCTGATGGTAAAAACAGGCACATGATAACACACTGATGGTAAAAACATGCACACCGATAACACACTGATGGTAAAAACAAGCACATGATAACATGCTGATGGTAAAAACAGGCACATGATAACACACTGATGGTAAAAACATGCACACCGATAACACGCTGATGGTAAAAACAGGCACATGATAACATGCTGATGGTAAAAACAGGCACATGATAACATGCTGATGGTAAAAACAGGCACATGATAACATGCTGATGGTAAAAACAGGCACATGATAACATACTGATGGTAAAAATGGGCACATGATAACACACTGATGGTAAAAACAGGCACATGATAACACACTGATGGTAAAATCAGGCACATGATAACACACTGATTGTAAAAGCATGCACACTGATGGTAAAAACATGCACACTGAAACTTACTGATGGTAAAAACATGCACACCGATAACACACTGATGGTAAAAACATGCACACCGATAACACACTGATGGTAAAAACATGCATACCGATAACACACTGATGGTAAAAACATGCACACCGATAACACACTGATGGTAAAAACATGCATACCGATAACACACTGATGGTAAAAACATGCACATGATAACACACTGATGGTAAAAACAGGCACATGATAACACACTGATGGTAAAAACAGGCACATGATAACATACTGATGGTAAAAACATGCACACCGATAACACACTGATGGTAAAAGCATGCACATGATAACACACTGATGGTAAAAACATGCACATGATAACACACTGATGGTAAAAGCATGCACATGATAACACACTGATGGTAAAAGCATGCACATGATAACACACTGATGGTAAAAACAGGCACATGATAACATACTGATGGTAAAAACATGCACATGATAACACACTGATGGTAAAAGCATGCACATGATAACACACTGATGGTAAAAACAGGCACATGATAACACACTCATGGTAAAAACAGGCACATGATAACATACTGATGGTAAAAACAGGCACATGATAACATACTGATGGTAAAAATGGGCACACTGATAACACACTGATTGTAAAAGCATGCACACTGAAACTCACTGATGGAAAAAACATGCACATGACAACACACTGATGGTAAAAATGGGAACACCGATATCACGCTGATGGCACACATGGTAAAATGGGCACACCGATAACACGCTGATGGCACACATGGTAAAATGGGCACACCGATAACACGCTGATGGCACACATGGTAAAATGGGCACACCGACAACACGCTGATGGCACACATGGTAAAATGGGCACAACGACAACACGCTGATGGCACACATGGTAAAATGGGCACACCGACAACACGCTGATGGCACACATGGTAAAATGGGCACACCGATAACACGCTGATGGCACACATGGTAAAATGGGCACACCGATAAGATACCAATGGTAAAAACGGGCACTCCGAGAACACACTGTCACAGTGATGGTAAAATGGGCACACCGATAGCACACTGATGACACACAGATGATAAAAACAGGCACACCGATAACACACTGATGACGCATGGATGGTAAAAACAGGCACACCAATAGCAAACTTATGACAAACGGGTGACACATTGATCCAAAACACTGCTGACACCAGTACCGCTTTTTTTACATACTTGATTAAACACGGACACGTGAAGCAGACTTAAAACATAATTCCTTACCTACAAAAAAGAACTGTGCGTATGAAACGTGATCCCAAAGCTCTCAGTCTAAATATTGGATGTGCCAACTTTAGTCTGGTTTTATTGTGCAGGAACATAGGATGGGCAGGTTTTTGTTCCATGCATTTTTCACAATCTTTATAAAAAATATTCATCTTGTAATTTTCACAGTGGCCACTGGGGCTTCTTTAGATTCATGCTCCCTGAACTTTCAGGAAAGTTTTTAGCTGGCTTCATACCAGCAGGGGCAGGTTTCAATAGCTGATAACATGTCTATACACTGCTAATGATATAGGATCCACTAATCACAATAAGTGATTTCAGAGCTCCCCCGCCTTTCCCAGAGAGCTTTACACACGCTCATTAGATGCTTCAATACAAATAATTGGGTCAGAGTCTGTTCATTGTGGCTCATAAACTTGTGTATTTCCTTAAAACCTCGGTAGCCAGTGTAAAAATTGCATAATGTCTGTTTTATTTTTAACCCCTTCACGACATATGGTGTATATTTATATCATTCATGTCCCTTGCTTTGATGCAAGCTCACGCTGAGCCTGCATCTTTCCCCGCGTATAATGGCTGATTTGGTCATGTGTGATGTGCCTCTAACAGCTGCTGCTGGATCAAAGCTCTTCATTCCCAACTCAAACACAAACAAGAAAAAAATAAAACGCCTGAATTACTTAATTTTTTTTGTCCAATTCAACATTGTAACAAAATGCAATAAGGGAAATAAAAATAACTTATATTCCGTAAAATGTTATCAGTGAAAACACATCCTGAAAAATGAAAGCATTAGGGGTCTCAGAAATGGTCAGAAAAACGCCATTTTTTTTTACAAATTTTGGATTTTTTTTACCACTTTAAAAAACTATACACTTTTGGTCTCTATGTACCTGTACTGACTTGGAGAATCATACTTTTTTTTAATCAAATTGATAGTGTCTTAATAAATTTTGGCACATCTGTGGGCTCTCCACAAAATCTGTCCCAGCAATGAGCCAGTTACTCTCACACATTGTCGTAAATGTTGTGCTTTGCTATGCTACACGCTAAAGTCATTTTCTGATCACGTTAGGAATATGTTTTGAGGCCATTATGCCACTTTTACAGAATATAAACATTGCACATTGTAAGGCTGGCTTCACATGTCCTGTAGTCATCCGTTATCACAAATCTGTTAGAGATCCATTCACAAAAAACTTGTGCAAATACAACTTTTCTGTCCGTTGTTAAATAACGGAAGTTGGCCAGATCCTTTTTTAACATGTAGAGTCTATGAAAAAGCAGATTGGTATTTATTGTCCACTTGTTACTGATCCATTACAAATCCAAGTACAATGGATGGCTAAATAGCTAACCATTAACGGATCCTATGTCCATAGACTCCCATGTTCAAAAAATGGATCCGGCAGAAATCACTTTCCCAACGGATCTGTTCTAATGGATGACTACAGGACATCTGAACATAGCCTTACATTGGTACATCTTCCTTGCAAGAAAATCTGTGACTTTCGCCTCCTTTACTACCCTTAGTGTAAGGAACCTAGCCAAAGGCTGCCATAGTTTTGTACACATTATAGCACACATTACGCCACCTGTCATGTTTGCTATAAATTCTAGCACATGGACATCCAATGCACCCAATTTATTGAGAGCTTTAATAAATGTAATACAGCCTACTCCACAACATATGGACTTTAGATTTCCGTATAAAGCGTCAGTCTATTATAAAAAATAAATGATGCAATTATTTTAGGTGTATGTTGAAAATAGCTTTTCATTTCATCTGGTTCATTCCTAAGTATCATGAGAACATGTAAGTAATTCCATTTTCCGTCTTTATATCCAGATTGCTGTGTAATTTCCACACTATGTGTGTACTGTAGTATGATTACTGTTGGTGCTGCCTTGGATTTCACTGAATGAAATAGTGTTGACATGCAAATATGGCATAATGGGGGTCACTTTTGTTTCCTGCATCCAGGCTCAGACTGGCCCACAGGAGAACCGGTGAAATCTCTGGTGGGCCCCTGAGCAGGAGAAAGCCACTTACTCCCCCAACATGACCAGTAGTACCCCAATACATTTGATTCGCTATGTACAGACGAAAGCATCATCATTCTCATCATTCATTCAACAAACATCTGAGTAGAGTAGAGATAAATTTGTGACAGAGGGTATGGTAATATTTGCATATTAACAGTGGGCTCCCAGAGTCATTGGTACTGTTAAGCCCTTGATACATCAATCTAAAGGCCCCGTTACACGCTACGATTTATCTGATGATCTCAGTAGCGATGTGACACGCCCAGATCGTAGTTACGATTTGCCGAGATCGCACATAGGTCGTTTATTAGCAGTCACACGTAACGATTTCACAAGTGACGTAAAATCGTTCAACAATATATTGGTTGACTAAGGCGGTCGTGTGGATGTTGTTCATCGTTTGCAGGGTGTCAAACGTACCAATATGTCTGCTGTGTTCCAAACGATGAACATTATTTTGAAAGTGAACGACGTGTCAACGATCAACGATTTTCAACCTATTTGCGATCGTTCGGAGTCGCACGTAGGTGTCACATGCAACGACGTCGCTAACGATGCAGGATGTGCGTCACGTAATCCGTGACCCCGACGACATATCGTCAGATAAATCGTAGCGTGTAACGCCGCCCTTACACTTTATAATACTGCTGTTAGGGATCCTGGGCTCTAGAGGGAACAGTTTATCAAGGGTTGAATCTGTTTCATCCGCGGCACCTTCTCTACAGATTGCCCATTGTCAGGTTAATATGTTGGATGACGTGTGAAGACGAGCCGAGTTTAATAATAGCTATTAAATACCAGAAGGAAAAGGCTCTATTGTTACACAGAAGTAGCTAGAGGACCGGATGGTTAGATGTAGAGATGAAAAGAACAAATTGATAGTACTTCCACAAAGAGACAAGGCGCCAAGGAGCACCACAGTCATTCTGGAGATATAGATAGAAATGGATTCTAGTCTACTGAGGAAAGAATTCACTAAAAAGTAACTCTTGTAGTTAAAACGACATATTGAGGAATAAGCAAGAGACTCCAAGGTTCACGACCTAACAATTGCACATGTATCTGCAGACCATTATTTTGTGCTCAGTACGAAGAAAAAAATGTAATATTTCCTCTGACCTGAATACCTGAGACTGCATTATTTTATTAAATTAACAGATGGTAAACTGCTTGGGATTGTTTGTAGCTCAGGGAAGAACCTGCTCCGTGTTCACTGAAGAAAGACTTATTTCGGTCAAAGGTTGACAGACAGCAGCACTGAACCGGGTGCCGGGATGGTGCGAGTACATGTAATGCAATCGTAATGGTTTATGAAAGTAAAAATGAAGAAAGGACAGATGGAGGAATGGGAAATGCAGGTCAGCTGCTCCGCAACAATGTGCAAGTGTTGTCAACTGTGAAATAGCTTTGCACAAGCATACGTTACTTGTCATGGGCTTTAGTTCACACCTCACATTGTCATCGGAAAAGAAAAGGGGCATCAATGCAAAAAATTACCAGAGACAAATACTCATCTGCTGTAACATTTAGAGTAAGACTTCACGCACCTCTCCTCAATATCATAGAATCTTCTAACCTTTCGGGAATATTAGTGTGTGCCTATAGTGGTGGGAGCTGAGCTGAAAGCAAAAGCTGAAATTACAGATAAATACGGAACCTGTTTCAGTATAGTCCAACAAGTTACTGACTGTAAGCAGCATGTAAGCCGGCATTCAAGCTCCACGAATGTTCATAGTTGTAGCAGAATGCCGATGTTAACCCGGTGGTGTGGTCAGCCATGCACCTTTTTTATTGAAATTACTACACAGCTAGTGGGTTAATAATTGGGAGCTCGATGAAGGGTCGTGGCACATTGAGTTTATATAAAGTTGTGCCATCAGTTCACCACAATTTTTTGGTTGTCAAATGGTTTTCTTGAGCTCCAAGTTTTGAGACAGATCTGGGTCCCAGTTCTACGGCCCCTGGTTTAATATTTGTATACTGTGAACAAAGCACATTTCTAAATAGAATCACAGAAGGGAAGCTATTTAAGCAGAAATGTTTCAAATGGCATCAAGTTTATCAGACTGGTGCACAGGCCTTAAAGGGAGTCTGTCACCAGCTTTTTAACAACTAATCTGAGAACAGCATAATGTAGAGGCCGAGACCCTGATTCTAGTGATATGTCACTTACTGGGCTGCTCAGTATAGTTTTGATAAAATCATTGTTTAATCAGCAGTACATGATCACTAAAGGACTACTTGGCGTGCTGCCAGGTAGTCCAGCATATTCATGAGCTTTGTATAATCCCACCCACACCACTGATTACAGGGTACACAGAAAGCTGCCAATCAGTGTTGTGGGTGGGGTTACAGAGCTCCACATTCAAATAACTGATAAATCTGCAAATAGAAAACAGTAATTTTACCAAAATGACAGCATGCAGCCCAATAAGTGACACATCATTGGAATCAGGGTCTCTGTCGTTATGCTTCTCTCAGATAAGATGGCAAAAACCTGGTGACAGATTCCCTTTAAAAGAAGCTAGATGAATGTCATGTTGAAATGTCCCACAGTGGATCTTAGTGACCTTATTCGCAACAAAAGGAGGGAAGAAATTTAAGTAAAAAACATTAACAAGAACATACCTTACCTACCTGCATTCCAACTTACTGTCTGTCAGCTATGTAAAAATAATTCTTTCAGAAAGAGGAAAACAATTGAATATGTATTTTAGTGACCCTTTATGGTTCTAATAAAAATTAGGAAAACATGAAAAATTTGAAAGACAGCCATGTATTTTCTTTTTTCTTCAGATTTTTGCCTAACGTTGGAAAAAAACCCACTAAAAGTAATAAAGATGAATATAAAAATTAAGATCCACGTGCCCTGGAAAGAAAAAGAGGCCAAAATTATTTGAATATAAGAATGAGAGAAAACTTTGAAGATGGCAAAAAAAAAAGTTTCTGGTCATGAAAGGGGAAAATGGCCTGATCTTGAAATGGTTAAACACGCAGCTCTCCACAATCCACAAACTGGCACAGAATTTATGCTTGGGCTCACAACTCGCTGTAAATCCCACTCTGCCCTCCAGGCTTCATTGGATTTTAATTTATGCCCAAGACAAGTGGTACTATAATCATTTATTAAAATGTCAGGCTACAATTTGAAATTCATCAATGTGAAAGAAGATAAAGCTTTTGAAGAGAATTATGTTTGAAACAAGCCATTTGCAGGGATAGAGTTTCTTGTGTATCTATCATACCAAGCAGGCCGGTAATGGCATCTAATATACCAACCATAACTTTTGTTAAAACGTTCCCCAATCTTAAGTGTCACCCCAATATATTGTGCAGTTTGTAATATACTACTGTCAAGGGAGGAATTTTGGGTCAAGACTGCTAATGGAGTCTTCATTTAGGATCCAGAGACGGTGCCCCATTAATGCTGTATACCAGTGGCGATATATATCAATGTATATAAGACAAAGAACACAGACATGCTCTCTTTTCAGCCAGCATCACCAACTGACTCATGTATTCTATTGTTCCAGCATTAAACACATCATTTTTCCCTGAAAGATATTTACAAAAACGTTTCCATTTGCTCACACATACTGATAAAGAATAATTAGGGGGGAGTGCATATGGGCAGCATTGGGAGAATGCATGAGATCATACATCATACCAAATAATACACTTTGAAGGCAGTAAGCTACGATGAGTTTCTGTAGAAATAGTACATGGGAGTATGGGATCACCCGCCTCATCCCACAAATACTACATTCCTTCTCCTGTGAATTTTACTGATAAGGCTACCAATTAACTTAATGAATATCTCCTTTGTTCATTTATACTTTGGCTAACTTTTTCAATATACAGCTTAGACTTATATCATGGGTCCATGCAATGGCTACATAGACAGACAGACAATTTTGCATCTACATCTACATTTTGATTTAGTTATATACACAGATATTCTTATTACGTTTAAACAAACATACTACAGCTCAGGTGACCTCCACACTACTACTACTCCAGCAGGATACAGCTAATCCCCCACTAAGTGGAGGCATCACAGGTGCAGGAGGAGCTCCTGCACCTGTGATGCCGCCACCTAGTGGGGGCTTAGCTGTATCCTGCTGGAGTAGTAGTTTTGGCCTAGGTAGTGTAATAATAATAATATTTATTCATTTATATAGCGCTGTTAATTCCACAGTGCTTTACATACAATGGCAACTCTGTCCCCATTGGGGCTCACAATCTAGGTTCCCTATGAGTATGTCTTTGGAGTGTGGGAGGAAACCAAAGTACCCAGAGGAAACCCACGTAAACACGGGGAGAACATACAAACTCCTTGCAGATGGTGTCCATGGTGGGATTTAAACCCAGGACTCCAGCGCTGCAAGACTGTACAGCTGCAGTTCCATTTTTGCTGTAAGGTTAAAACAGAGTCATTAAGTGAAACAGGCAGCTGTATAGGAGGCTTAAAACTAAGTGAGCAGCAGTCACACTTCTACAACGGTGAGGTTTTATTTCACAGGTCATACATCATGATCATGGCAAGACTGCACACAGCAGCAAGACACAATGTAGTTATACTACATCAGCAAGGTCTTTCCACCCAAAGATTTCAAAGCAGACTGGGGTAAGATGTGCTGTTCAAGCTCATTTGAAAAAGTTCCAAGAAGTGGGAAATGTTGAGGAACTTAAGGCCCCGTTACACGCAACGACGTATCTAACGATATATTGCCGGGGTGACGGATTCTGTGACGCACATCCGGCATCGTTAGCGACGTCGTTGCCTTTGACACCAACGAGCGGCCGTTAACAATGGAAAATACTCACCAAATCGTCCATCGTTGACACGTCGTTCATTTTCAAAAACTCTTTAATTGTTGAGGATGCAGGTTATTCGTCGTTCCCGAGGCAGCACACATCGCTATGTGTGACACCACGGGAACGACCTGCAGCCGCCGGCAATGAGGAAGGAAGGAGGTGGGTGGGATGTTACGGCCGCTCATCTCTGCCCCTCCGCTTCTATTGGGCGGCCGCATAGTGACGCCGCTATGACGCCGCACGAACCGCCCCCTTAGAAAGGAGGCGGTTCGCCGGCCACAGTGACATCGCTAGGCAGGTACGTACGTGTGACGGCTCCTAACGATATTGTGCGTCACGGGCAGCAATTTGCCCGTGACGCACAAACGACGAGGGCGGGTACGCTTGCTAGCGATATTGCTAGCGATATCACTGCGTGTAAAGCCCCCTTTAGACTCTGTGGTTGGCCAAGGAAACTTAGTGCAATAGATGAAAGACACGTCAAGCTTACCTGTCCAGCAGTGTCATCAGCTCAGAAATTACAGCAACGAAATCCAGCTACACCCATAAAAATCCTGGCCAGAACTAGTCTTTATGAAAAAATTGTGGCCAAAAAACATACCTTCAACTTGGAAACAAGGCAAAATGACTCAGCTATGCATACAAACATAAAAACTGGGGTGAAAAAAAATGGCACCAGGTCCTCTAGACTGATAAAACACCATTTAAAACACTTGACTTTTACAGAAGGCTGTTTTCTTGCCAAAGAACTAAAGGGTGGTGCAGTCATGAGCGACAGCAGGCAACAGTGAAAGCTTTTGGATGGAAGTTCAATGCAACTTTGGCACTACATTTCAGCAAATGTAATTGGGCAAGATTAATGGTGTCCTCAATATTGAAAAATGAAGGCTGATACTAATTATTCATGCAGCACTATCAGGGAGGCATCTAATTGTTTCTAAATTTATTCTGCAAATCGACAATGACCCCAAAAATGCAGCCAACATAATTAAGAACTATCTTCAACATAAAGAACAAAAAGAATTGCTGGAGGGGATGCTATGCAAAAAGAAAACAAACCAGGAGCGCCCCTGTGTGAACATGTCTGTTTAGTGAATGGTGAGGTCGCAAGGACCAGACTTACCTGGATGAGTTGTGCATTCCTGCACAACCCCGGTGGTAAGCGTGAGAACGCGGCGTGTAGGGAGGTTGCACAGCAGCAAAAGTCTGGTGGTGAATACTGGATGTGTGTCCAATCCCAATCAGGTGAGTGTCTGCCCCAGTTAGGGAGTGTGAGCGTCTGAGAGCCCGCTGCAGCTCCAACTGCTACCTTGGCACAGGTGCTGAGGAATAGTATATCAAAACGGAAAAAGAATTTGCGGAGTTTGTCGGGCACTTGCAGGTATCAGGGAGCCAGTTCAAAAATATAAAAATAATTTTTTAAGGCAAAACGCGTTTCAGGGACCGCTGTCCCTTTCATCAGGTGCTCAAAATGATGCTATGGCCCCACCCAGCCCTGATTTCAACATTATATCTGTCTGGGAAGATCTGTGGTTAGTTCACCAGGATGTTTGGGACAATCTTCTTGCTGAGTTCCTTTAAAAACTGTGTGCAAGTTAACCTAGATTAAAATTGGGAAGAACTGGACATAATTCACACTGCTAGTCATCCAGAGGTATCAAACAGTCAAAGTGTGGATGGCATGCGATTTATTACAGTCTACGCATTTTAAAACCCTCTAGTTTCTTCATCAGAACAAAAACCACATTGTGATGAAAAGACCACAAACATTAAATAGATGACAGGGAATCAGGTGCCTCCCTGTTTGTCCATTTGAATAAAGGTTGTGAAACGATAAAAGAAATCCATAAAGCGACGCATGATAAATAAACATAAAGGGAAAAAAAGAGAGAAAGAGAAAAGAAAAAGAAAAATGCTGTTATGGAGTAACGCCACGGAAATAGGTAATGTTATGAACCCGTGGTTTATTGCTGTAAATGTCGCGGTGCAAAAAAAGAAGAGTGCTCTAGGAGGACATGTCAAAGTATTAGAGGTAGTGGCAATATAAGCTGGCGTGATGAAAAATCAGCTCATGTAATAGTGTAAAAAAATGAAAACGCAAAAATTGTATATTTTATGTGGAGAGAAGGGAAAAAAGACAAACAATATTCATATAATAATGGAATTGTGAAAGGATATGTAAAAATATACTGCTGTGTATTGAACAATTGGAGGATAGTATTTTATTAATAAAAGCTTTGAGAATGTGAAAGGGTGTGAAAGAGCATGGCACTGTATAGGAGGCAATGGAGGAGAATGGTTTATACATGAAAGTTTCAGTCAATCTAAGGTTTTTGTAGATAAATAAACTGATTAGTATGGAGTTTGATACAATATCTGTGTTTCTACAGGATTGTGATTTAAAGGATTTACTAACAGCTGCCAAGAACATTTTAGGGCATGTGATAACACAGACCCTACAGTGGGAAAAGGGAATTACCCTCCGCCGGGTTCATTGTAGGACATGTAACAATACAGGGTCTATGATGGGAAGGAGTTACCCCCCACAGGGTTCTTGTAGGTCATTAAATAATAAAAGGTATATGATGGGAAAGGGAATTACCCTCCGCTGGGTTCATTGTAGGACATGTAACAATACAGGGTCTATGATGGGATGGGAAGGGAGTTACCCCCGACCGGGTTCTTGTAGGTCATGTAATAATACAGGATATATGATGGGAAAGGGAATTACCCCCCATGGGGTTCATTGTAGGTCATGTAATAATACAGGATATATGATGGGAAGGGATTTTACCCCTGCTGGGTTCATTGTAAGACATGTAATAATACAGGGTATATGAAGGGAAGAGAGTTACTTCCCGCCGGATTCATTGTAGGTCATGTAATAATACAGGATATATTATGGGATGGGAAGGGCGTTACCCCCTGCCAGGTTCATTGTAAGAGATGTTATAATACAAATTCCATGATGGGAAGGGAGTTACCCCCTGCCAGGTTCATTGGAGGACATGTAATAATACAGGGTCTATGATGGGAAGGGAGTTATCCCCCCACCCCCCAGATTCATTGTAAGACATGAAATAATACAGCTTCTATGCAGTGAATAGAGGTTCTCCTTTATTGGGCACTATTTTAAACCAAAAGCGTGTTATATCTAGGGGAAAAAAGGCCGTATTGCCTTATAATAAAGTTGGTTTTCACTTCTTCACTGCTTCCTGCTACTTTTTCCTCAATAAATGTGCCTCGTAACAATGAAATCGCTCCTTCTCCTATCTCTAAATGAGCTAACAGCTATCTGTACTCTCCATGGTTGGGTGATTTAGTTGCCTTTCCTTTTTATGACATTACAAGTGGAAAGTGCAGTAGGCAAAATCTACCTGTCCATTTATTCCACATAGACTCCCTGTTTCTGCCACACGCTGCACGTCTCAGCTATGAATCTCAGGAGTAAAATTAATTATTTACAACATATGAGCGACATTGTAGATAAGATCTTCCAAATGGGTAAATTAGGCAGAAGTCCTGTACAATCGTCCTTGTTGTAGTCGTTATCTTGTCTTTATTAATAGCACATCTATTGGGAATACAAGGAGCAATCTTTGGGCAGTATGATACATTAGCTCGGAATATCAGTGCACGGTGGGTAACGCTGCGATGCTGTTCATGAAATTATTCTCTTTCTTGCCGTACATTTTTAGCATCTCCCTACTTTATAAATGATGTGTTTTATATATTAAGAATTTCTTTCTTATTTATGTATCTTCATAGGCCCGATGCAGGAAACAGTGTATGACTTCTGGAGGATGGTGTGGCATGAAAATACAGCCAGTATAGTCATGGTGACCAACCTAGTAGAAGTTGGCAGGGTAAGATATGTTTTCTATTATTTGATGTTTAGTTAACATTTCTGATATTTCTTTAATGTTAGATAAAACCTCTCTTAGTGAGTATTCATTCTAATTATATATTTATGTATGTAATGTGTTACATGGGAATAAAAGCCTGATATAAGGGGTCAGCAGTGCATGTGTGAAGGGGATGTTCATGATACAATTCTTATTAATGATTAATAATGAAACTGTCATGATGTGACTACAGATGTCACACCAGGTATGGGTGGTCTCCCTGCCAATTGCACAACACAGCGGGAACACCTTGGCGGTGTTATGCCAGGGGAGCGGAAAAACAGCGGGTAACTCAACACAAAGGGTACACAATACGATGGTATGCCCATGTGCTAGGAAGAGGTGAGCGGGGTCAGCTCCTAACACTCACCTGAGGCTGATCCCTACACTCACTAACGTCCCTAAACTGGTTCTGACAACCCCCTCCCCCGTGCACCAATCATGCGCCTAGGCGCCCGCTGGCCATGAATTCACCATGACTAGTGAGGGACAGAGAGACGCTAGTCTCGTCACTACAATAAGACAAAATGATATAGGTAAGATAAACAGGTGGGGAAAGACACAACAATACCACGCCAAGGTTCCTTCAGTGGGAACTTCTTAGCTGCAGTAGAGATGACACCACAGCTCTACAGCAACAAGCTCCTTCAACATAGCTTAGGTATGAGCTATAGCCAGCATAGGGGAAAGTGGATATTTAGTGGCTTCAGCTGAGAATACAACTATCTGTTAAATCGCTGAAACTTAACACCTTCAGTACCTGATGGAATTAAATATGCTCCAACTAATGGTAAATGACGATTGGACACTAAAACAGATGAGTATTTTGCAACACGCTGTGGCCTTCTGATCCCAGATTCCCCCAAGTTCACATCAGGCCATGACGCACTTGTGATAGAAACAGATATATCATTATTTGTTAGGAAAACTATCATATGAGCCTATTGGAAACTTGTTACGT
The DNA here is from genome assembly GCF_048569485.1 of Anomaloglossus baeobatrachus. Lineage (NCBI taxonomy): Eukaryota > Metazoa > Chordata > Amphibia > Anura > Aromobatidae > Anomaloglossus > Anomaloglossus baeobatrachus. The sequence goes on from NC_134358.1 coordinate 178,338,214, forward strand.
TCATTTTAGCAGATGGGGGTTTACATATATCTTTAATAGCGTTATGTTAGTTATAAAGCAATATCCATATTCAGCAATGCTCATGTATGGTATTTGAAACAACTGAAGCAATTCTTTGTTGGGAATATGTTCCCAATCATTACAGATATGTTCTTACAACTGCTCCAATAATATCCTTAGAATATATCATATGTGTAACTAGCTGTGTTCCCAGAAGTCAGCCCCCGACCACAGTACACAGAGATCACATGTCAATGGTTAAGAGGGCAGTGGTAAACATTGAAGGGCACACAACACAGTAGACCTAATGTTTTTGAAGAACTATTTATGTATATTCTTTATTTTCGATTATATTAGTAGTAATATAACATATTATAATATATTTTTGATTTTTTTAGCGGTAAAATATTTTTGCATTGTACACATAAATTCTCTTCAAGACATCTAATTTACATTTGTTGACTGCACTGGGGCTAAATCAATGAATATATTAATTATTAATGATCTACTATATCAGTTCCTTTAAAGGGTTTCCTGGTACTTTAGTATTCATGATCTATTGTTAGGATAGGTCATCAATAAAATATCATTGTGGTGTTGACTTTCGGTTGATTAAGGCTGCTGCAGCGCAACGGAAGTGACATTGTTCCATACATTTTGCAGTTGGCTGTGAATTATATGCTACAAGTTTTCTCCCATTCACTTCATTGTTGAAAACACATGCAATGTAACTGAGCAATAGATTAGAAATTTTGAGTATAAAATTGGGCTACTCCAGATTAAAATGTTAGACTTGCCTATGTACAACTACACCCGACAGTCAATTATTAAAGTTACACACCTATATATTTAGAGAGGTTGAAAAAAGACACAGGTGCGTCAAATTCAATCTTTCTCCACCAGTTACACATTCTTGATTGCTAGATTATTTATAACCCGCATTGCCATTGTTGTCTAGACCGATAATATCATCTAGACCGATAAGTTGTAGAATTCTAAAATTTATCAGAAACTGTTACTATATGATATATTCCTATATTTAAAGCATAGAAATCTTTATGGCTATGTTCATATTCAGGCATATCTGTATATGGGATTATTGACTTTTTTCCCCTACAGCACACGGCAATTTTCCGTTTTCTTTTTGTTCCTTCCCTTCTTCCAAGAGCCATTACTTTTTTATCTTTCCGTCACTATAGTCATTTGAGGGCTAATTTTTTTGCCGGATGAGCTGTACTTTTGAATGACACCATTCATTCTGCCACTTATATTGGAAAATGGGAAAAAAAATTCAAAAAGGTGAAAGTGTAAATAAAAATGCAATTGCATGATTGTGTTTTGGGGGGTTTTATTTACCATGTTCAACTGATCTGGTAATATGATTTCCTTAGGTCAGTACACGTTCACAGATATCAAACATCTATAGTTTTACTTTTATCTAAGCAGTGGAAAAAAAATCAGAAATTTGTCAAAACAAAAATTGCGCTTCTGTCACCATTTTCCGAAACCTATAGTGTTCTCATTTTTCAGGATCTGGGGCTCAGTCATGGCTTATTTTTCGCGTCTTAAGCTGACATTTTTAATCATAGCATGTTTGGATAGATACAATGTTTTGATCGCCTGTTATTGCATTTTATTTTAATATTGTGGCAACTAAAAAAAACATAATTCTGGATTTTTCATTTTTTTGACGCTACGCCCTTTACCTTTCAAATTAATTATTTTTTTTATTTTGACAGACCGGGCATTTTCGAGTCCGGCGATACCAAATATGTGGTTTTTTTTCTATTGTTTTATTTTAAATGGGGCACAGGGGGGTGATTTTAACTTTTAGGGGGTTTGTTGTTTTTTTTTTCACATATTTAGAACTTTTTTTAGTTTTAACTTTTTATTGATTTTTCTAGTCCCCTAAGGTGGAACTGTCCGATCGCTTCTGCTGAAGAGCAGTGCTTCAGCGTCGCTCTGAAAAGCAGAAATGCTGATGATCTGTGAATGCCGGCACTCAGCCAGCATTCACTGGAAGCAACAGGGGTCGTCAGCTGACCCCCGACTGTCATCACAACCCATCAGCACCCCGTGATCGAATCATGGGGCCACCGATGACAATGGTGAAGTGGAGCATGTTATAGTGCGCTGTCAGAGTTTGACAGCATGATCTAACTAGTTAACAGGCGCAAGTGAATCTCTGATCCACCCGCACCTGTTAGCTGCACTTATCTGCTGATCAGATCAAAGGGACAGGACAGACACCTTGGACTTGTAGGTATGTCCAAGGTCGTAAAGGGGTTAATGAAGCAGGCGGTCACAATGTGCTCTCTCTGACCACATTTTTGTCAATATTCCCCTTTTTCAGGCAGGCACAAAAACATAGCTGACTACATTTGTGTTGCCGCCTATAAATATCAGATACTCTGCTTCTTTAAAGTCAATGACCATTTTGGTGGATACACCTCAGATGGAAGCCTTGATAATGGAATACTCACTGATACACACAATGGCTCCTATCGGCCCCCAGCAACACGAACATAGGTCATAGTGGACCAATGGGTTACCATGACAGTCCGTGGCCTGCTGAAGACCCTTGTACCTGCAGTTTTAATTCTCCTATGAAGCTCCATTACAAGCTCCATATAAGGTCATAATTTTCATTATATACTATGGTATTGCAGTATATTATACAAGCAATCAAACAATTTATGGGTCAAGTCATCCAAGGGCAAAAATAAATATTGTAAAAAGAAAAAAATAGAGGATTTAAAAATATATATTAAAAAATATATAAAAATTTAAATCACTTTTCTTCTTCCCAACTTAAAATAAACAAAGGAACAGCGTAAAAAAAAATTAAACAAATTTGGTATTGCCTCCTTTGTAAACATCTGAAATATGAAAATGTAGAATTAGTAAGCTATATGGGTAACACTGTGAAGATAAAAAAAAAAATAAAAAGGTCAAAATTGTATTTTTTGCTCACCTCCTGTACACAAAATAGTATTAGATGCCCTTATAATACTAGAATAGTTGGTGCTATTAAACCCATTATCTTTCTTTCCAAAATGCTAATCCGGAAAATCTAAAGTCTGTATCTTTCTTGTCACCATGCTTTCAGCATCTGTACCAAGAGAGATCTCAGGCTGGCCATATACATTAGATACATAATTTTATACTCATATCTGTCTCTCCTGACCCCCTATGCACATATATTCTGTATGAGAAAAGGAGTTCTGTCAGGCACCTCTGGCACCTGTTTAGGGAGAAGAAACAAAAAGATTGTGCATATTAAAATCCAACATGTTTGATCCTCCTTTTTTCCTGAGGGGAGAGTCGGAAAGCCCCCTTACACAATGGATGGCCAACCGCTGCTGCCAAAATCAGTCGGTTCAGCCAACATTAATCTATTACGTATAATACCCAATATGTATAACCAGGTTATGGGGCATCTATCAGCAGGTTTTCACTATGTAATCTGAGAGCAGCATGATGTAGGGACAGATACTCTGACTCCATTGATGTGTCACTTACTGGACTATTTGTTGTAGTTTAACTAAAATGAGTGTTTTATCAGCAGTTGTTTTGCGCGATATAGTCCTCACGATATAGTCCTCCTGCTCTGTGTCACCCTACCCCACCACTGATTAGCATTTTTTTGCCTATTCACAGTGTACACAGCTGCCGATCAATAGTGTGGGCTGGGTTATACACAGTTCAGCATTCAGAAAACTGCTAGATCTGCAGCAGAGAAAACAGTCATTTTATCCAAATAACAGCAAGCAGCCTAGTAAGTGACATATCGCTACATTATGCTGCTCTCAGATGACATAGCAAAAACCTGGTAACAGATTCCCTTTAAACTTTCTCTTGAAGCCTGTTTTGTTATATTGTCCAGCATTATTAAAGAAGTTGTCCAGTTACCAAAACTGATTTTTTTTTTCCTGATAAATATTGCTAATATGTGCCCCTCAACACATCTATTATGTTTTTTCAGCAAAATTACCTTTTATTGTGCACCAGCAGCACATGCTCATTGCTGGCTCCAGCTCTGATGGGGTTAATCTCTCCTCTGACTTCCTGTGTTCAGTTCCTACAAGTCCCAGAATTCTTTGTGGCTCTAGGGCGGTGTCTAGCTTATCTAACACACCCACTGTGTCTAATACACCCACTCTGCTCTCCACCCAAACCTCCTCCCTGCCTCTTCCCAGTGGATGCACTGAGAGCAATCACACAGAGACAGCAGCAGCTCTACACAGCCAGGGGAAGAAAGTGTGTGTGCGCGTATATACAGTGTATGTGTATGTGTGCGCGTATATACAGTGTGTGTGTGTGTGTGTATACAGTGTGTGTGCGTATATACAGTGTGTGTGTATATACAGTGTGTGTGTGTATATACAGTGTGTGTGTGAGTGTGTATGTGTGTGTGTATGTCATACTCACCTGTCTGCAGGGTCCCGGTGCCATGCCTGCTTCCAGCCCCTGTCTCGGTACCGCCGCTTCGGCTGTGTGCAGTCTCCCCGGGGCACGTACGAAGCTTGCAGGACCTGGCGGTGGATCACCTGATGCAGTCACCTGACGCATCAGCTGATCGATTCTCGCGGTGTCGCCGGCTTTTTCGCGCCCGGCCGGCTATCAGCTGATCCTGCCGTCAGGGGACTTCATCAGCTGATTACCCAGAGAAAAACACTGTGGAAAGAAAGCGCAATAGGGTCTTACCCCAGACAATTGGGGAAAATCAAGGAGGGTGGTCTTACTCACCTATAGGGGTTGTGAAAGTCACAACGCCTATACCAGCATATAAAAGTATCCAAGCCACGGCAGCGGACCCAAGGTTAGCAGATAACAGAAAATAGTAGATAGGGATGTTAAACCGCGCCACTGACTCAGCCGATCCAGGAGATTAATGGATAGGTGTTGCTTTAATTCATTACACAGATCAGGTCAACGCGTTTCGGGAGTCGCAGCTCCCTTCATCAGGACAGTCTGGCAAGCAAAACACATCTGCTGTACAGGGAATACTTCCAGCAATATATACCTTACTAATGACGTCATGGTCCGCCCACTTCTGAAAAAAATCGGCGGGAATCAATGCATAGAAAAAAATGTATATGTGTCATCTCTATAACATTCAGCCTTTCTTATAGTACGTCATTTTTTCTTTGTCATAACTGTCCTGACGACTCAGAAGTTTAAAATAAAATGAATTACAAAGAAAAATAAAAACATATGTTTGTGTCAAATTTATATACGTCTCTCTCTTTTACATATGGTGTCAAAAAAAGTTCATGGGGAACCCATGTAAATGTGCACCTCAAACATCGCAACATTACCTAGAACCTACTTAGGAAAGTGTCACTTTAATCAAAGCGGCCGGAATGTGATCGTATAGTCCGCCCGTACCATATGGGAGGTGACCGTCGGGATATGTTCAAAAAACGGGAATCATTATAAGGAGTACTACAGGGAAAAGGATAAAAAAATATATATATAATGAAAAAAGGCGTAGCTAAGAGGATCAATTATCCCATAAATAAAAAAATATATATATATATATGTATCTACATTATGTGATATTCACTGGATAAAAAATATATATATAAAGAAATATTTAGATATATAAATTGGAATAATAATGATAAGAAGAGGGGGATCACAATAATGAACCTTAAAGAACGGTGCCATTGTCTGAGTGCCAAAAATATGATTAAGCCTAGGCTCCATGGCGGGAACATAAAGCAGACCAAGGACGCTATAGTGTCTTGCGTATAAGTGCAGGTTTAAAAAACCTTTTCCTTATGATTGTTACATGCCTCGACCAACCCGCTAATGCGGGTCACGCTGAGGGAAGGACCCCATCAATGTTATTTAATCGGGAACCAGCGTTATATCACCATGTAATCTAGAGTAATTTTATTCCCGATCTGTTGAATCATAGAAAAAATTTTTTTATTTATTTACTATTATTTTCTTGACTATACCCGGTTACTGAGTGTGGGAAAAATATAAACAACTATTTGGTGAAAGTATGGAGGTAGTCTAAAAAGACTGAACTATGCCGTGAGGGTGAATAAGTACAACATGGGAGAAAAAATCAGGTGCACATGTCAAGATAACCTCTATCGAGGAATGTGCGCAGACCTCTGCTGAGTGAAGGTAAGGAGCTAGTGTGAACTTGAGGTTCAATCAAGTTCAAACCCGTGGGAAAAAAATCCAGTGCGCATGTCAAGTCAACCCTCTCTCGAGGAAAATGTCCAGATCTCTGTTCCGTAGAAATATGGAGCTGGTATGAGAGGAGCTATACCGTGCGGGTGAAACAGTTCAAAATCGTGAGAACAATTCCAGTGAGCATGTCAAGGAGATCCCTCTTGAGAAATCCATTAATATGGAGCTATGTGTGGTCTGTAGTATGTCACAAAAAACTTTACAACTGATATATCTCTAGCTATTATTAAAAATACATAAATGTACATATGAAAAAAGTAATTGTATATAAAAAAATGTATAAAATTATGTTAAAACCTGAGGCTATGACCTGATCGAATTATTACAATAAAATAAGGACTACCTGACAGGATGTAAATCCTCTAAAAACATATTATAACATTAAACATCATAAAATTACATAAAAATCCATAAAAATTAGATTAGTGAAAAACACATAAGGACTCATAGTCCATGATATTCTCTAATCAGAGAAGATCCATTGCTTGTTAGACGGCGGCCCTGAACTATCCTATCCTTGGGGATATCATTGTCATTTCTCTTACAACACAGTATATCCATATTAAAGGGACTATCTTTGGGGAAAAAATAGTGAACTAATAAAATAGATCCGTTACTTCATTGAGCCCAAATGGTTTTAATGTGTTAAGTTTATAGATCCAATAGGTCTCTTTCCTTTTTAAAGCATCAATACGATTGTGTGAAAGAGGGGTTATCTGTTCGATCGGGGTGATCCTGATCTTTGCTCTCCCATTATGCTCCATAGTGATGTGTCTCGACAGACCATGTAACATGAATCCTATTTTAATGTTGTGTCTGTGCGAGTTTAACCTCTTATGCAGTGCCTGTATTGTTCTCCCAATATATTGTCTATCGCATTCACATTCAATCAAGTATATCACAAAGTCAGACTGACAATTTAAACGTGATTTGATGGAAAACACTTCCCCCCCCGTTTTAGAGCAAAAATTGACTCTTTGGTGTTGAATTGACCTGCAGCATAGACAGTTCTTAGAGAAACATTTGAACGAACCCTTGGTATTATCCATGGCTTCCATGGGTTTATTTTCTCTGAGCCGGCTAGGAGCTAACTGGTTTTTTAATGTCGAGGCTCTTCGATAGGTGATCCCAGGCACTTCTGGGATAGCATCCTTCAGAAAGGGGTCATTCCGAAGAATACCCCAGTGTTTACGGATAATACTCTTGATCAAATCCCCATCATTACTGTAAGTCGTCACAAAGTTGGACGAAAAATTTACACTCATGTCCTTCATCCCGTGACTGTTTGAACTTACTAATTCTTTCTGTGTAAGTTTTTTGTTGATCTGATATGCCTTCTTAATTAATGGTATAGGATAGTCTTTCTCCAAAAACCTTTCTCTCAGGATATTGGCTTGTAGTTCAAAATCCCTATCCAAAGAACAATTCTTTCGGATTCTTTGGAACTGATTCTTTGGGATATTTTGTAACCATTTATTGTAATGGCTGCTAGTAAAATGAATATAGCCATTGCTATCAACTTTTTTGAAGAAAGTTTTCGTATGGATAGCTCCTTCATTATGTGATATAGTCAAGTCTAGGAAATCAATGCTGTCCTTATTTATAATAGGGGAGAAAATGAGACCCCAATTGTTATTGCATATTTGTCCTAGGAATTCATTCACATTATTTTGTGAATTGTCCCAAATCAGGAACAGGTCGTCGATGTATCTTTTATAGACAATAACATGCTTGAACAATACCGACCCAAAAATGTATAATAACTCAAACATACCCATGAACAGATTTGCATATGTAGGTGCGACTTTAGACCCCATCGCAGTTCCACAGCATTGGTGGTACAGTGTGTCTCGGAATGTGAAATAGTTATTACATAGTATAAACCTCATTCCTTCAAGGAGGAAGTTTTTTTGTCCTTCCGGCAGACGTTCATCCACTAATAGAAACTGTCTGAAGCACTCTATTCCCAATCGGTGGGAGATATTAGTATACAGGGCTGAGATATCCAGGGTTACAAAAACAAAAGTATCTTTCCACTCAATATTCTTAATTATATTAATAAGCTCTGTGGAGTCACGGAGATAGCTCCTCAAATTGGTGACATGACTTCTCATAATGCGGTCAATATAAGCTGCCAGATTTGCAGTCAACGAATCTATACCTGAAATGATAGGTCTCCCAGGGGGGTTCTCCAGATCCTTGTGGATCTTCGGTAGGTGATAGTAAAAGGCCAGTTTTGGATCTTTAATGTTGAGAAACTTAGCCTCATCCTTATTTAATATTCCTTCTTTGACCGCTTTATTAATCAAAGTATGGTATTCAATAATAGCTTGATTGTAAATGGCCATGTCCACAGTCTCATAATGAAGAGGGTTCGATAGGTTCCTAAGTGCCTCCTGTATATAGGTTACTTTATTTTGTACTACGACCCCACCACCTTTGTCAGCGCATCTAATCACTAGGTCAGGATTATTTTTTAATGAGAGTAAAGCTCTTCTCTCCTCCATATTTAAATTGGTTCTTATTGAATTCCTATAGCATGAGAGTTTTTTGAATTCTTCCAAAACTAAATCACTGAACGTCTGTAGATGGTGACCCTTGCTACGTATAGGGTAAAAATTGGATTTTGATTTCAAATCCGTATGATAAAAATTATTATCAGGACTCTCCAAGTCCATATTGGGGCGAGTCTTATGTATCTCAAAATGTCTTGTTAGAGTCAGTTTCCTCACATACTTCTGAAAGTCCAAATACAACTCGAAGTCATTGGCATTAGTGGCAGGACAAAAGGATAAGCCTTTCCTGAGAACTTTAAGCTCCCCTTTGGATAGCGGGTAATCAGATAAATTAAAAATCCCTATATTAGTGTCTCGTGTAGTGGATCTCTCCTCTCTTTTTTGTTTGACCCTAATTCCAGCCCTGGATCCTCTGTAGTGCTTTTTCTCTTTCCTATTCTTGGTGTTAAAAAGTGGGTTATGTGGCTCTGTGACTTTTTGGCCAGGGCTAAAAAAGGAACACAAGTATTACCTTTTTGGGAGTTATCAATGGTGATCGTGTTAATTTTAGGGCTTATATTCGGGGAGGCCCTAGGGGATAGGACAGTCATCGGTTCATTGACATTGGGTATCTCTGGTAGGGGAATGAACTCCTCATGTGTCGACAGTTCAAGGAGATCTATGAAATCCTTGTCAGGTTCATCTAGAGGGATCAAATTATTGAGCTCTTTTTCTAAGGCTATATCTCTTTCCTTGCGGATTCTTTCAATCTGAATCCTTAAAGCTTCGAGTTGTCTTTTAGTACTCTCAAAATCTCTCAATTTGCCATCATTTTTAGGAACGTCTGTCAAGATCTCATTGGACGGTTCACTAGGAACCACTTCCTTAGGTGCCATGTTTGAATTTCCCCCTGGAGGTTCAATGGAGACTATTTTGAATTGTGATCCCCTTGCATCAGAATTTATGGGAGTCTGATGAATAGGGGTCGTCTCAGAGTTCAAGGGAATAGGGCCCACCATCTCATTCCTAGATGAGGATGAAGATCCTTTTCTGCTCTTATGGAACTTGCTGTTAAAAAAGCTCTTGCTATTGAAGCTATTAATCCTGAGCCTGCGATTGACAGGTTCTCTGGACGAATCACGAGGGATAGGAACCTGGGATTTTGAGGGAATCATGTCCTGCCTATCTCTCTGTAATTTTTTTGACTTCCTGAAAATCGTATCCTGTTCCATTTGTGTGAGTTTAGTGTTAATATCGGAATTGGCTATTTTATATTCAGGGTGCAATTCAAAATGACTGAGTTCTTTGTACAGATCCTCAATTTTAGCAGTGGCCTCATTGGCAATCATAGTCCTTTTCTTATATAAACATTGTAGCATATTCCTCATACAATCATTCAGGATCCCCTCCCATTCCAGTGAAAAAACCGGATCAGAGGGGAAAGGAGAGTCATGTTTAATCCTTAAGCCCCTAGGGCACAACTTCTCTTCCATATAGATGGTCAGAAAACGGGCATCCAACCCAAAGCGGAGTTCTTCTTTCAAAAGATCCTCCAGTCGTACAAACAGTCTTTTCATGCTTAAAGTATCCTCCTCTGAATAGACATTGGGTAGATCCAAATCACAGTCAGTATTGATCAATTCACGGGTACCTACTGTTTGTAGGATTAGTTTTTCCCTAGAGGACAACCGGTTGTTGAAATAATCCATTATATAGTCAAACGACCCTCTGCAGCTATATCCACCAAGGGAGCTGGTCACACCAGATCCGAATCAGTCAGAGAAAAACACTGTGGAAAGAAAGCGCAATAGGGTCTTACCCCAGACAATTGGGGAAAATCAAGGAGGGTGGTCTTACTCACCTATAGGGGTTGTGAAAGTCACAACGCCTATACCAGCATATAAAAGTATCCAAGCCACGGCAGCGGACCCAAGGTTAGCAGATAACAGAAAATAGTAGATAGGGATGTTAAACCGCGCCACTGACTCAGCCGATCCAGGAGATTAATGGATAGGTGTTGCTTTAATTCATTACACAGATCAGGTCAACGCGTTTCGGGAGTCGCAGCTCCCTTCATCAGGACAGTCTGGCAAGCAAAACACATCTGCTGTACAGGGAATACTTCCAGCAATATATACCTTACTAATGACGTCATGGTCCGCCCACTTCTGAAAAAAATCGGCGGGAATCAATGCATAGAAAAAAATGTATATGTGTCATCTCTATAACATTCAGCCTTTCTTATAGTACGTCATTTTTTCTTTGTCATAACTGTCCTGACGACTCAGAAGTTTAAAATAAAATGAATTACAAAGAAAAATAAAAACATATGTTTGTGTCAAATTTATATACGTCTCTCTCTTTTACATATGGTGTCAAAAAAAGTTCATGGGGAACCCATGTAAATGTGCACCTCAAACATCGCAACATTACCTAGAACCTACTTAGGAAAGTGTCACTTTAATCAAAGCGGCCGGAATGTGATCGTATAGTCCGCCCGTACCATATGGGAGGTGACCGTCGGGATATGTTCAAAAAACGGGAATCATTATAAGGAGTACTACAGGGAAAAGGATAAAAAAATATATATATATAATGAAAAAAGGCGTAGCTAAGAGGATCAATTATCCCATAAATAAAAAAATATATATATATATATGTATCTACATTATGTGATATTCACTGGATAAAAAATATATATATAAAGAAATATTTAGATATATAAATTGGAATAATAATGATAAGAAGAGGGGGATCACAATAATGAACCTTAAAGAACGGTGCCATTGTCTGAGTGCCAAAAATATGATTAAGCCTAGGCTCCATGGCGGGAACATAAAGCAGACCAAGGACGCTATAGTGTCTTGCGTATAAGTGCAGGTTTAAAAAACCTTTTCCTTATGATTGTTACATGCCTCGACCAACCCGCTAATGCGGGTCACGCTGAGGGAAGGACCCCATCAATGTTATTTAATCGGGAACCAGCGTTATATCACCATGTAATCTAGAGTAATTTTATTCCCGATCTGTTGAATCATAGAAAAAAATTTTTTATTTATTTACTATTATTTTCTTGACTATACCCGGTTACTGAGTGTGGGAAAAATATAAACAACTATTTGGTGAAAGTATGGAGGTAGTCTAAAAAGACTGAACTATGCCGTGAGGGTGAATAAGTACAACATGGGAGAAAAAATCAGGTGCACATGTCAAGATAACCTCTATCGAGGAATGTGCGCAGACCTCTGCTGAGTGAAGGTAAGGAGCTAGTGTGAACTTGAGGTTCAATCAAGTTCAAACCCGTGGGAAAAAAATCCAGTGCGCATGTCAAGTCAACCCTCTCTCGAGGAAAATGTCCAGATCTCTGTTCCGTAGAAATATGGAGCTGGTATGAGAGGAGCTATACCGTGCGGGTGAAACAGTTCAAAATCGTAGGAGAACAATTCCAGTGAGCATGTCAAGGAGATCCCTCTTGAGAAATCCATTAATATGGAGCTATGTGTGGTCTGTAGTATGTCACAAAAAACTTTACAACTGATATATCTCTAGCTATTATTAAAAATACATAAATGTACATATGAAAAAAGTAATTGTATATAAAAAAATGTATAAAATTATGTTAAAACCTGAGGCTATGACCTGATCGAATTATTACAATAAAATAAGGACTACCTGACAGGATGTAAATCCTCTAAAAACATATTATAACATTAAACATCATAAAATTACATAAAAATCCATAAAAATTAGATTAGTGAAAAACACATAAGGACTCATAGTCCATGATATTCTCTAATCAGAGAAGATCCATTGCTTGTTAGACGGCGGCCCTGAACTATCCTATCCTTGGGGATATCATTGTCATTTCTCTTACAAACACAGTATATCCATATTAAAGGGACTATCTTTGGGGAAAAAATAGTGAACTAATAAAATAGATCCGTTACTTCATTGAGCCCAAATGGTTTTAATGTGTTAAGTTTATAGATCCAATAGGTCTCTTTCCTTTTTAAAGCATCAATACGATTGTGTGAAAGAGGGGTTATCTGTTCGATCGGGGTGATCCTGATCTTTGCTCTCCCATTATGCTCCATAGTGATGTGTCTCGACAGGACCATGTAACATGAATCCTATTTTAATGTTGTGTCTGTGCGAGTTTAACCTCTTATGCAGTGCCTGTATTGTTCTCCCATATATTGTCTATCGCATTCACATTCAATCAAGTATATCACAAAGTCAGACTGACAATTTAAACGTGATTTGATGGAAAACACTTCCCCCCCGTTTTAGAGCAAAAATTGACTCTTGGTGTTGAATTGACCTGCAGCATAGACAGTTCTTAGAGAAACATTTGAACGAACCCTTGTATTATCCATGGCTTCCATGGGTTTATTTTCTCTGAGCCGGCTAGGAGCTAACTGGTTTTTTAATGTCGAGGCTCTTCGATAGGTGATCCAGGCACTTCTGGGATAGCATCCTTCAGAAAGGGGTCATTCCGAAGAATACCCCAGTGTTTACGGATAATACTCTTGATCAAATCCCCATCATTACTGTAAGTCGTCACAAAGTTGGACGAAAAATTTACACTCATGTCCTTCATCCCGTGACTGTTTGAACTTACTAATTCTTTCTGTGTAAGTTTTTTGTTGATCTGATATGCCTTCTTAATTAATGGTATAGGATAGTCTTTCTCCAAAAACCTTTCTCTCAGGATATTGGCTTGTAGTTCAAAATCCCTATCCAAAGAACAATTCTTTCGGATTCTTTGGAACTGATTCTTTGGGATATTTTGTAACCATTTATTGTAATGGCTGCTAGTAAAATGAATATAGCCATTGCTATCAACTTTTTTGAAGAAAGTTTTCGTATGGATAGCTCCTTCATTATGTGATATAGTCAAGTCTAGGAAATCAATGCTGTCCTTATTTATAATAGGGGAGAAAATGAGACCCCAATTGTTATTGCATATTTGTCCTAGGAATTCATTCACATTATTTGTGAATTGTCCCAAATCAGGAACAGGTCGTCGATGTATCTTTTATAGACAATAACATGCTTGAACAATACCGACCCAAAAATGTATAATAACTCAAACATACCCATGAACAGATTTGCATATGTAGGGTGCGACTTTAGACCCCATCGCAGTTCCACAGCATTGGTGGTACAGTGTGTCTCGGAATGTGAAATAGTTATTACATAGTATAAACCTCATTCCTTCAAGGAGGAAGTTTTTTTGTCCTTCCGGCAGACGTTCATCCACTAATAGAAACTGTCTGAAGCACTCTATTCCCAATCGGTGGGAGATATTAGTATACAGGGCTGAGATATCCAGGGGTTACAAAAACAAAAGTATCTTTCCACTCAATATTCTTAATTATATTAATAAGCTCTGTGGAGTCACGGAGATAGCTCCTCAAATTGGTGACATGACTTCTCATAATGCGGTCAATATAAGCTGCCAGATTTGCAGTCAACGAATCTATACCTGAAATGATAGGTCTCCCAGGGGGGTTCTCCAGATCCTTGTGGATCTTCGGTAGGTGATAGTAAAAGGGCCAGTTTTGGATCTTTAATGTTGAGAAACTTAGCCTCATCCTTATTTAATATTCCTTCTTTGACCGCTTTATTAATCAAAGTATGGTATTCAATAATAGCTTGATTGTAAATGGCCATGTCCACAGTCTCATAATGAAGAGGGTTCGATAGGTTCCTAAGTGCCTCCTGTATATAGGTTACTTTATTTTGTACTACGACCCCACCACCTTTGTCAGCGCATCTAATGTACATTTATGTATTTTTAATAATAGCTAGAGATATATCAGTTGTAAAGTTTTTTGTGACATACTACAGACAACACATAGCTCCATATTAATGGATTTCTCAGAGGGATCTCCTTGACATGCTCACTGGAATTGTTCTCACGATTTTGAACTGTTTCACCCGCACGGTATAGCTCCTCTCATACCAGCTCCATATTTCTACGGAACAGAGATCTGGACATTTCCTCGAGGAGAGGGTTGACTTGACATGCGCACTGGATTTTTTTCCCACGGGTTTGAACTTGATTGAACCTCAAGTTCACACTAGCTCCTTACCTTCACTCAGCAGAGGTCTGCGCACATTCCTCGATAGAGGTTATCTTGACATGTGCACCTGATTTTTTCTCCCATGTTGTACTTATTCACCCTCACGGCATAGTTCAGTCTTTTTAGACTACCTCCATACTTTCACCAAATAGTTGTTTATATTTTTCCCACACTCAGTAACCGGGTATAGTCAAGAAAATAATAGTAAATAAATAAAAAATTTTTTTCTATGATTCAACAGATCGGGGAATAAAAATTACTCTAGATTACATGGTGATATAACGCTGGTTCCCGATTAAATAACATTGATGGGGTCCTTCCCTCAGCGTGACCCGCATTAGCGGGTTGGTCGAGGCATGTAACAATCATAAGGAAAAGGTTTTTTAAACCTGCACTTATACGCAAGACACTATAGCGTCCTTGGTCTGCTTTATGTTCCCGCCATGGAGCCTAGGCTTTAATCATATTTTTGGCACTCAGACAATGGCACCGTTCTTTAAGGTTCATTATTGTGATCCCCCTCTTCTTATCATTATTATTCCAATTTATATATCTAAATATTTCTTTATATATATATTTTTTATCCAGTGAATATCACATAATGTAGATACATATATATATATATATTTTTTTATTTATGGGATAATTGATCCTCTTAGCTACGCCTTTTTTTCATTATATATATATTTTTTTATCCTTTTCCCTGTAGTACTCCTTATAATGATTCCCGTTTTTTGAACATATCCCGACGGTCACCTCCCATATGGTACGGGCGGACTATACGATCACATTCCGGCCGCTTTGATTAAAGTGACACTTTCCTAAGTAGGTTCTAGGTAATGTTGCGATGTTTGAGGTGCACATTTACATGGTTCCCATGAACTTTTTTTGACACCATATGTAAAAGAGAGAGACCGTATATTAATTTGACACAAACATATGTTTTTATTTTTCTTTGTAATTCATTTTATTTAAACTTCTGAGTCGTCATGACAGTTATGACAAAGAAAAAATGACGTACTATAAGAAAGGCTGAATGTTATAGAGATGACACATATACATTTTTTCTATGCATTGATTCCCGCCGATTTTTTTCAGAAGTGGGCGGACCATGACGTCATTAGTAAGGTATATATTGCTGGAAGTATTCCCTGTACAGCAGATGTGTTTTGCTTGCCAGACTGTCCTGATGAAGGGAGCTGCGACTCCCGAAACGCGTTGACCTGATCTGTGTAATGAATTAAAGCAACACCTATCCATTAATCTCCTGGATCGCTGAGTCAGTGGCGCGGTTTAACATCCCTATCTACTATTTTCTGTTATCTGCTAACCTTGGGGTCCGCTGCCGTGGCTTGGATACTTTTATATGCTGGTATAGGCGTTGTGACTTTCACAACCCCTATAGGTGAGTAAGACCACCCTCCTTGATTTTCCCAATTGTCTGGGGTAAGACCCTATTGCGCTTTCTTTCCACAGTGTTTTTCTCTGACTGATTCGGATCTGGTGTGACCAGCTCCCTTGGTGGATATAGCTGCAGAGGGTCGTTTGACTATATAATGGATTATTTCAACAACCGGTTGTCCTCTAGGGAAAAACTAATCCTACAAACAGTAGGTACCCGTGAATTGATCAATACTGACTGTGATTTGGATCTACCCAATGTCTATTCAGAGGAGGATACTTTAAGCATGAAAAGACTGTTTGTACGACTGGAGGATCTTTTGAAAGAAGAACTCCGCTTTGGGTTGGATGCCCGTTTTCTGACCATCTATATGGAAGAGAAGTTGTGCCCTAGGGGCTTAAGGATTAAACATGACTCTCCTTTCCCCTCTGATCCGGTTTTTTCACTGGAATGGGAGGGGATCCTGAATGATTGTATGAGGAATATGCTACAATGTTTATATAAGAAAAGGACTATGATTGCCAATGAGGCCACTGCTAAAATTGAGGATCTGTACAAAGAACTCAGTCATTTTGAATTGCACCCTGAATATAAAATAGCCAATTCCGATATTAACACCTAAACTCACACAAATGGAACAGGATACGATTTTCAGGAAGTCAAAAAAATTACAGAGAGATAGGCAGGACATGATTCCCTCAAAAATCCCAGGTTCCTATCCCTCGTGATTCGTCCAGAGAACCTGTCAATCGCAGGCTCAGGATTAATAGCTTCAATAGCAAGAGCTTTTTTTAACAGCAAGTTCCATAAGAGCAGAAAAGGATCTTCATCCTCATCTAGGAATGAGATGGTGGGGCCCTATTCCCTTGAACTCTGAGACGACCCCTATTCATCAGACTCCATAAATTCTGATGCAAGGGGATCACAATTCAAAATAGTCTCCATTGAACCTCCAGGGGGAAATTCAAACATGGCACCTAAGGAAGTGGTTCCTAGTGAACCGTCCAATGAGATCTTGACAGACGTTCCTAAAAATGATGGCAAATTGAGAGATTTTGAGAGTACTAAAAGACAACTCGAAGCTTTAAGGATTCAGATTGAAAGAATCCGCAAGGAAAGAGATATAGCCTTAGAAAAAGAGCTCAATAATTTGATCCCTCTAGATGAACCTGACAAGGATTTCATAGATCTCCTTGAACTGTCGACACATGAGGAGTTCATTCCCCTACCAGAGATACCCAATGTCAATGAACCGATGACTGTCCTATCCCCTAGGGCCTCCCCGAATATAAGCCCTAAATTAACACGATCACCATTGATAACTCCCAAAAAGGTAATACTTGTGTTCCTTTTTAAGCCCTGGCCAAAAAGTCACAGAGCCACATAACCCACTTTTTAAACACCAAGATAGGAAAGAGAAAAAGCACTACAGAGGATCCAGGGCTGGAATTAGGGTCAAACAAAAAAGAGAGGAGAGATCCACTACACGAGACACTAATATAGGGATTTTCAATTTATCTGATTACCCGCTATCCAAAGGGGAGCTTAAAGTTCTCAGGAAAGGCTTATCCTTTTGTCCTGCCACTAATGCCAATGACTTCGAGTTGTATTTGGACTTTCAGAAGTATGTGAGGAAACTGACTCTAACAAGACATTTTGAGATACATAAGACTCGCCCCAATATGGACTTGGAGAGTCCTGATAATAATTTTTATCATACGGATTTGAAATCAAAATCCAATTTTACCCTATACGTAGCAAGGGTCACCATCTACAGACGTTCAGTGATTTAGTTTTGGAAGAATTCAAAAAACTCTCATGCTATAGGAATTCAATAAGAACCAATTTAAATATGGAGGAGAGAAGAGCTTTACTCTCATTAAAAAATAATCCTGACCTAGTGATTAGATGCGCTGACAAAGGTGGTGGGGTCGTAGTACAAAATAAAGTAACCTATATACAGGAGGCACTTAGGAACCTATCGAACCCTCTTCATTATGAGACTGTGGACATGGCCATTTACAATCAAGCTATTATTGAATACCATACTTTGATTAATAAAGCGGTCAAAGAAGGAATATTAAATAAGGATGAGGCTAAGTTTCTCAACATTAAAGATCCAAAACTGGCCTTTTTACTATCACCTACCGAAGATCCACAAGGATCTGGAGAACCCCCCTGGGAGACCTATCATTTCAGGTATAGATTCGTTGACTGCAAATCTGGCAGCTTATATTGACCGCATTATGAGAAGTCATGTCACCATTTGAGGAGCTATCTCCGTGACTCCACAGAGCTTATTAATATAATTAAGATATTGAGTGGAAAGATACTTTTGTTTTTGTAACCCCTGGATATCTCAGCCCTGTATACTAATATCTCCCACCGATTGGGAATAGAGTGCTTCAGACAGTTTCTATTAGTGGATGAACGTCTGCCGGAAGGACAAAAAAAACTCCTCCTTGAAGGAATGAGGTTTATACTATGTAATAACTATTTCACATTCCGAGACACACTGTACCACCAATGCTGTGGAACTGCGATGGGGTCTAAAGTCGCACCTACATATGCAAATCTGTTCATGGGTATGTTTGAGTTATTATACATTTTGGGGTCGGTATTGTTCAAGCATGTTATTGTCTATAAAAGATACATCGACGACCTGTTCCTGATTTGGGACAATTCACAAAATAATGTGAATGAATTCCTAGGACAAATATGCAATAACAATTGGGGTCTCATTTTCTCCCCTATTATAAATAAGGACAGCATTGATTTCCTAGACTTGACTATCACATAATGAAGGAGCTATCCATACGAAAACTTTCTTCAAAAAAGTTGATAGCAATGGCTATATTCATTTACTAGCAGCCATTACAATAAATGGTTACAAAATATCCACAAGAAATCATGTTCCAAAGAATCCGAAAGAATTGTTCTTTGGATAGGGATTTTGAACTACAAGCCAATATCCTGAGAGAAGGTTTTTGGAG